>NW_026779321.1:0-120710 GCF_030144855.1 Hypanus sabinus | reverse complement strand
CGTCCCATCACACTCTCCCGGGGTCAGACACAGAGTGAATCTCACTATACACCGCCCATTACACACTCCCGGGGTCAGACACAGAGTGAATCTCCCTCCAGACCGTCCCATCACACACCCGTGGTCAGACACAGAGCGATTATTCCTCTACACGGTCCCATCAACATTCCCGGGGGTCAGACACAGAGTGATTATTCCTCTACACGGTCCCATCAAACACTCCCGGGGGTCAGACACAGACTGAATCTCCCTCCACACCGTCCCATCACACACTCCCGGGGGTCAGACACAGAGAGATTATTCCTCTACACGGTCCCATCATCATTCCCGGGGGTCAGACACAGAGTGATTATTCCTCTACACGGTCCCATCAAACACTCCCGGGGGTCAGACACAGAGTGTATCTCCCTCCACACCGTCCCATCACACACTACTAGGGTCAGACACAGAGTGAATCTCCCTCCAGACCGTCCCATCAAACACTCCCGGGGGTCAGACACAGACTGATTATTCCTCTACACCGTCCCATCACATACTCCCGGGGACAGACACAGAGTGAATCTCCCTCCACATCGTCCCATCAAACACTCCCGGGGGTCAGACACAGAGTGATTATTCCTCTACACGGTCCCATCATACACTCCCGGGTGTCAGACACAGAGTGATTATTCCTCTACACGGTCCCATCAGCACTCCCGGGGTCAGACACGGAGTGATTATTCCTCTACACAGTCCCATCAAACACCCCCGGGGTCAAACACAGAGTGAATCTCCCTCCACACCGTCCCATCGTACACTCACGGGGTCATACATAGAGTGAATCTCCCTCCACATCGTCCCATCACACACTCCCGGCGTCAGACACAGAGTGAATCTCACTCTACACCGCCCATTACACACTCCCGGGGTCAGACACAGAGTGAATCTCCCTCCACACCGTCCCATCACACTCTCCCGGGGTCACACACAGAGTGATTATTCCTCTACACGAACCCATCACACAATCCCGGGGACAGACACAGAGTGAATCTCCCTCCACACCGTCCCATCACACACATCCGGTGGCAGACGCAGAGTGAATCTCCCTCCTACCCGGCCCATCACACTCCCCCGAGTTCAGACACAGACTGAATCTCCTTCCACACCGTCCCGTCATACACTCCCGGGTGTCAGACACAGAGTGATTATTCCTCTACACGGTCCCATCAACACTCCCGGGGTCAGACACGGAGTGATTATTCCTCTACACAGTCCCATCAAACACCCCCGGGTCAAACACAGAGTGAATCTCCCTCCACACCGTCCCATCGTACACTCACGAGGTCATACATAGAGTGAATCTCCCTCCACATCGTCCCATCACACACTCCCGGCGTCAGACACAGAGTGAATCTCCTTCCACACCGTCCCATCACACACTACTAGGGTCAGACACAGAGTGAATCTCCCTCCAGACCGTCCCATCACACTCTCCCGGGGACAGACACAGAGTGAATCTCACTCTACACCGCCCATTACACACTCCCGGGTTCAGACACAGAGTGAATCTCCCTCCAGACCGTCCCATCACACTCTCCCGGGGTCAGACACAGAGTGAATCTCTCTCTACACCGCCGATTACACACTCCCGGGGTCAGACACAGAGTGAATCTCCCTCCAGTCCGTCCCATCACACACCCGTGGTCAGACACAGAGCGATTATTCCTCTACACGGTCCCATCAGCATTCCCGGGGGTCAGACACAGAGTGATTATTCCTCTACACGGTCCCATCAAACACTCCCGGGGGTCAGACACAGACTGAATCTCCCTCCACACCGTCCCATCACACACTACTAGGGTCAGACACAGAGTGAATCTCCCTCCAGACCGTCCCATCAAACACTCCCGTGGGTCTGACACAGACTGATTATTCCTCTATACCGTCCCATCACATATTCCGGGGTCAGACACAGAGTGAATCTCCCTCCACATCGTCCCATCAAACACTCCCGGGGGTCAGACACAGAGTGATTATTCCTCTACACGGTCCCATCAACACTCCCGGGGTCAGACACGGAGTGATTATTCCTCTACACAGTCCCATCAAACACCCCCGGGGTCAAACACAGAGTGAATCTCCCTCCACACCGTCCCATCGTACACTCACGGGGTCATACATAGAGTGAATCTCCCTCCACATCGTCCCATCACACACTCCCGGCGTCAGACACAGAGTGAATCTCACTCTACACCGCCCATTACACACTCCCGGGGTCAGACACAGAGTGAATCTCCCTCCACACCGTCCCATCACACTCTCCCGGGGTCACACACAGAGTGATTATTCCTCTACACGAACCCATCACACAATCCCGGGGTCAGACACAGAGTGAATATCCCTCCACACCGTCCCATCACACACATCCGGTGGCAGACGCAGAGTGAATCTCCCTCCTACCCGGCCCATCACACTCCCCCGAGTTCAGACACAGACTGAATCTCCTTCCACACCGTCCCATCATACACTCCCGGGTGTCAGACACAGAGTGATTATTCCTCTACACGGTCCCATCAACACTCCCGGGGTCAGACACGGAGTGATTATTCCTCTACACAGTCCCATCAAACACCCCCGGGTCAAACACAGAGTGAATCTCCCTCCACACCGTCCCATCGTACACTCACGAGGTCATACATAGAGTGAATCTCCCTCCACATCGTCCCATCACACACTCCCGGCGTCAGACACAGAGTGAATCTCCTTCCACACCGTCCCATCACACACTACTAGGGTCAGACACAGAGTGAATCTCCCTCCAGACCGTCCCATCACACTCTCCCGGGGACAGACACAGAGTGAATCTCACTCTACACCGCCCATTACACACTCCCGGGTTCAGACACAGAGTGAATCTCCCTCCAGACCGTCCCATCACAAACTCGTGGTCAGACACAGAGTGATTATTCCTCTACACGGTCCCATCAACATTCCCGGGGGTCAGACACAGAGTGATTATTCCTCTACACCGTCCCATCACACTCTCCCGGGCTCAGACACAGAGTGAATCTCACTCTACACCGCCCATTACACACTCCCGGGGTCAGACACAGAGTGAATCTCCCTCCACACCGTCCCATCACACTCTCCCGGGGTCACACACAGAGTGATTATTCCTCTACACGAACCCATCACACAATCCCGGGGTCAGACACAGAGTGAATCTCCCTCCCCACCGTCCCATCACACACTCCCGGGGTCAGACACAGAGTGAATCTCCTTCCACACCGTCCCATCACACACTACTAGGGTCAGACACAGAGTGAATCTCCCTCCAGACCGTCCCATCACACTCTCCCGGGGTCAGACACAGAGTGAATCTCACTCTACACCGCCCATTACACACTCCCGGGGTCAGACACAGAGTGAATCTCCCTCCACACCGTCCCATCACACTCTCCCGGGGTCATACATAGAGTGAATCTCCCTCCACATCGTCCCATCACACACTCCCGGCGTCAGACACAGAGTGAATCTCCTTCCACACCGTCCCATCACACACTACTAGGGTCAGACACAGAGTGAATCTCCCTCCAGACCGTCCCATCACACTCTCCCGGGGTCAGACACAGAGTGAATCTCTCTCTACACCGCCGATTACACACTCCCGGGGTCAGACACAGAGTGAATCTCCCTCCAGTCCGTCCCATCACACACCCGTGGTCAGACACAGAGCGATTATTCCTCTACACGGTCCCATCAACATTCCCGGGGGTCAGACACAGAGTGATTATTCCTCTACACGGTCCCATCAAACACTCCCGGGGGTCAGACACAGACTGAATCTCCCTCCACACCGTCCCATCACACACTCCCGGGGTCAGACACAGAGTGATTATGCCTCTACACGGTCCCATCAAACACTCCCGGGGGTCAGACACAGAGAGATTATTCCTCTACACGTTCCCATCAACATTCCCGGGGGTCAGACACAGAGTGATTATTCCTCTACACGGTCCCATCAAACACTCCCGGGGGTCAGACACAGAGTGTATCTCCCTCCACACCGTCCCATCACACACTACTAGGGTCAGACACAGAGTGAATCTCCCTCCAGACCGTCCCATCAAACACTCACGGGGGTCAGACACGGACTGATTATTCCTCTATACCGTCCCATCACATACTCCCGGGGTCAGACACAGAGTGAATCTCCCTCCACATCGTCCCATCAAACACTCCCGGGGGTCAGACACAGAGTGATTATTCCTCTACACGGTCCCATCATACACTCCCGGGTGTCAGACACAGAGTGATTATTCCTCTACACGGTCCCATCAACACTCCCGGGGTCAGACACGGAGTGATTATTCCTCTACACAGTCCCATCAAACACCCCCGGGGTCAAACACAGAGTGAATCTCCCTCCACACCGTCCCATCGTACACTCACGGGGTCATACATAGAGTGAATCTCCCTCCACATCGTCCCATCACACACTCCCGGCGTCAGACACAGAGTGAATCTCCTTCCACACCGTCCCATCACACACTACTAGGGTCAGACACAGAGTGAATCTCCCTCCAGACCGTCCCATCACACTCTCCCGGGGACAGACACAGAGTGAATCTCACTCTACACCGCCCATTACACACTCCCGGGTTCAGACACAGAGTGAATCTCCCTCCAGACCGTCCCATCACAAACTCGTGGTCAGACACAGAGTGATTATTCCTCTACACGGTCCCATCAACATTCCCGGGGGTCAGACACAGAGTGATTATTCCTCTACACGGTCCCATCAAACACTCCCGGGGGTCAGACACGGAGTGTATCTCCCTCCACACCGTCCCATCACACACTCCCGGGCTCAGACACAGAGTGAATCTCACTCTACACCGCCCATTACACACTCCCGGGGTCAGACACAGAGTGAATCTCCCTCCACACCGTGTCATCACACGCTCACGGGGTGAGACACAGAGTGATTATTCCTCTACACGGTCCCATCAAACACTCCGGGGTCAGACGCGGAGCGATTATTCCTCTACACTGTCCCAACAAAGACTCCCTGGGTCAGACACAGAGTGATTATTACTCTGCACGGTCCCATCAAACACTCCCGGGGTCAGACACAGAGTGATTATGCCTGTACACGGTCCCATCAAACACTCCCGGGGTCAGACACAGAGAGATTATTCCTCTACACGGTCCCAGCAAACACTCCCGGGGTCAGACACAGTGAATCTCCATCCGCACCGTCCCATCACACACTCCCGGGGTCAGACACAGAGTGATTATTCCTCTACACGGTCCCATCAAACACTCCCGGGATCAGACACAGAGTGAATCTCCCTCCACACCGTCCCATCACTCACTCCCGGGGTCAGACACAGAGTGAATCTCCCTACACATCGTCCCATCAAACACTCCCGGGGGTCAGACACAGAGTGTTTATTCCTCTACACGGTCCCATCATACACTCCCGGGGTCAGACACAGAGTGATTATTCCTCTACACGGTACCATCAAACACCCCCTTGGTCAGACACAGAGTGATTATTCCTCTACACCGTCCCATCAAACACTCTCGGTTTCAGACACAATGTGAATCTCCGTCCACACCGTCCCATCACACAGTCCCGTGGTCAGACACAGAGTGATTATTCATCTTCACGGTCGCATCACACACTCCCGAGGTCAGACAAAGAGTGAATCTCCCTCCACACCGTGTCATCACACGCTCACGGGGTCAGACGCAGAGGGATTATTCCTCTACACGGTCCCATCAAACAATCCCTGGGTCAGACACAGAGTGAATCTCCCTCCACACCGTCCCATCACACACTCCCGTGGTCAGACACAGAGTGATTATGCCTCTACACGGTCCCATCAAACACTCCCGGGGGTCAGACACAGAGAGATTATTACTCTACACGTTCCCATCAACATTCCCGGGGGTCAGACACAGAGTGATTATTCCTCTACACGGTCCCATCAAACACTCCCGGGGGTCAGACACAGAGTGTATCTCCCTCCACACCGTCCCATCACACACTACTAGGGTCAGACACAGAGTGAATCTCCCTCCAGACCGTCCCATCAAACACTCCCGGGGGTCAGACACGGACTGATTATTCCTCTATACCGTCCCATCACATACTCCCGGGGTCAGACACAGAGTGAATCTCCCTCCACATCGTCCCATCAAACACTCCCGGGGGTCAGACACAGAGTGATTATTCCTCTACACGGTCCCATCATACACTCCCGGGTGTCAGACACAGAGTGATTATTCCTCTACACGGTCCCATCAACACTCCCGGGGTCAGACACGGAGTGATTATTCCTCTACACAGTCCCATCAAACACCCCCGGGGTCAAACACAGAGTGAATCTCCCTCCACACCGTCCCATCGTACACTCACGGGGTCATACATAGAGTGAATCTCCCTCCACATCGTCCCATCACACACTCCCGGCGTCAGACACAGAGTGAATCTCCTTCCACACCGTCCCATCACACACTACTAGGGTCAGACACAGAGTGAATCTCCCTCCAGACCGTCCCATCACACTCTCCCGGGGACAGACACAGAGTGAATCTCACTCTACACCGCCCATTACACACTCCCGGGTTCAGACACAGAGTGAATCTCCCTCCAGACCGTCCCATCACAAACTCGTGGTCAGACACAGAGTGATTATTCCTCTACACGGTCCCATCAACATTCCCGGGGGTCAGACACAGAGTGATTATTCCTCTACACGGTCCCATCAAACACTCCCGGGGGTCAGACACGGAGTGTATCTCCCTCCACACCGTCCCATCACACACTCCCGGGCTCAGACACAGAGTGAATCTCACTCTACACCGCCCATTACACACTCCCGGGGTCAGACACAGAGTGATTATTCCTCTACACGGTCCCATCAAACACTCCCGGGGTCAGACGCGGAGCGATTATTCCTCTACACTGTCCCAACAAAGACTCCCTGGGTCAGACACAGAGTGATTATTACTCTGCACGGTCCCATCAAACACTCCCGGGGTCAGACACAGAGTGATTATGCCTGTACACGGTCCCATCAAACACTCCCGGGGGGTCAGACACAGAGAGATTATTCCTCTACACGGTCCCAGCAAACACTCCCGGGGTCAGACACAGTGAATCTCCATCCGCACCGTCCCATCACACACTCCCGGGGTCAGACACAGAGTGATTATTCCTCTACACGGTCCCATCAAACACTCCTGGGATCAGACACAGAGTGAATCTCCCTCCACACCGTCCCATCACTCACTCCCGGGGTCAGACACAGAGTGAATCTCCCTACACATCATCCCATCAAACACTCCCGGGGGTCAGACACAGAGTGTTTATTCCTCTACACGGTCCCATCATACACTCCCGGGGTCAGACACAGAGTGATTATTCCTCTACACGGTACCATCAAACACCCCCTTGGTCAGACACAGAGTGATTATTCCTCTACACCGTCCCATCAAACACTCTCGGTTTCAGACACAATGTGAATCTCCGTCCACACCGTCCCATCACACAGTCCCGTGGTCAGACACAGAGTGATTATTCATTTTCACGGTCGCATCACACACTCCCGAGGTCAGACAAAGAGTGAATCTCCCTCCACACCGTGTCATCACACGCTCACGGGGTTAGACACAGAGTGATTATTCCTCTACACGGTCCCATCAAACACTCCCGCGGTCAGACACAGAGTGAATCTCCCTCCACACCGTCCCATCACACACTCCCGTGGTCAGACACAGAGTGATTATTCCTCTACACGGTCCCATCAAACACTCCCGGGGTCAGACGCGGAGCGATTATTCCTCTACACGGTCCCAACAAAGACTCCCTGGGTCAGACACAGAGTGATTATTACTCTGCACGGTCCCATCAAACACTCCCGGGGTCAGACACAGAGTGATTATGCCTGTACACGGTCCCATCAAACACTCCCGGGGTCAGACACAGAGTGATTATTCCTCTACACGGTACCATCAAACACCCCCGTGGTCAGACACAGAGTGATTATTCCTCTACACCGTCCCATCAAACACTCTCGGTTTCAGACACAATGTGATTCTCCGTCCACACCGTCCCATCACACAGTCCCGTGGTCAGACACAGAGTGATTATTCATCTACACGGTCGCATCACACACTCCCGAGGTCAGACAAAGAGTGAATCTCCCTCCACACCGTGTCATCACACGCTCACGGGGTCAGACACAGAGTGATTATTCTCTACACGGTCCCATCAAACAATCCCTGGGTCAGACAAAAAGTGAATCTCCCCCCACACCGTCCCATCACACACTCCCGTGGTCAGACACAGAGTGATTATTCCTCTACACGGTCCCATCAAACACTCCCGGGGTCAGACACAGAGTGAATCTCCCTCCACACCGTCCCATCACACACTCCCGTGGTCAGACACAATGAGATTATTCCTCTACACGGTCCCAGCAAACACTCCCGGGGTCAGACACAGAGTGAATCTCCCTCCACACCGTCCCGTCACTCACTCCCGGGGTCAGACACAGAGTGAATCTCCCTCCACATCGTCCCATCACACACTCCCGGCGTCAGACACAATGTGAATCTCCCTCCACACCGTCCCATCACACACTACTAGGGTCAGACACAGAGTGAATCTCCCTCCAGACCGTCCCATCAAACACTCCCGGGGGTCAGACACAGACTGATTATTCCTCTACACCGTCCCATCACATACTCCCGGGGTCAGACACAGAGTGAATCTCCCTCCACATCGTCCCATCAAACACTCCTGGGTGTCAGACACAGAGTGATTATTCCTCTACACGGTCCCATCATACACTCCCGGGTGTCAGACACGGAGTGATTATTCCTCTACACGGTCCCATCAAAACTCCCGGGGTCAGACACGGAGTGATTATTCCTCTACACATTCCCAACAAACACCCCCGGGGTCAAACACAGAGTGAATCTCCCTCCACACCGTCCGATCGTTCACTCACGGGGTCACACATAGAGTGAATCTCCCTCCACATCGTCCCATCACACACTCCCGGCGTCAGACACAGAGTGAATCTCCTTCCACACCGTCCCATCACACACTACTAGGGTCAGACACGGAGTGAATCTCCCTCCAGACCGTCCCATCACACTCTCCCGGGGTCAGACACAGAGTGAATCTCACTCTACACCGCCCATTACACACTCCCGGGGTCAGACACAGAGTGAATCTCCCTCCAGACCGTCCCATCACACACCCGTGGTCAGACACAGAGCGATTATTCCTCTACACGGTCCCATCAACATTCCCGGGGGTCAGACACAGAGTGATTATTCCTCTACACGGTCCCATCAAACACTCCCGGGGGTCAGACACAGACTGAATCTCCCTCCACACCGTCCCATCACACACTCCCGGGGGTCAGACACAGAGAGATTATTCCTCTACACGGTCCCATCATCATTCCCGGGGGTCAGACACAGAGTGATTATTCCTCTACACGGTCCCATCAAACACTCCCGGGGGTCAGACACAGAGTGTATCTCCCTCCACACCGTCCCATCACACACTACTAGGGTCAGACACAGAGTGAATCTCCCTCCAGACCGTCCCATCAAACACTCCCGGGGGTCAGACACAGACTGATTATTCCTCTACACCGTCCCATCACATACTCCCGGGGACAGACACAGAGTGAATCTCCCTCCACATCGTCCCATCAAACACTCCCGGGGGTCAGACACAGAGTGATTATTCCTCTACACGGTCCCATCATACACTCCCGGGTGTCAGACACAGAGTGATTATTCCTCTACACGGTCCCATCAACACTCCCGGGGTCAGACACGGAGTGATTATTCCTCTACACAGTCCCATCAAACACCCCCGGGGTCAAACACAGAGTGAATCTCCCTCCACACCGTCCCATCGTACACTCACGGGGTCATACATAGAGTGAATCTCCCTCCACATCGTCCCATCACACACTCCCGGCGTCAGACACAGAGTGAATCTCACTCTACACCGCCCATTACACACTCCCGGGGTCAGACACAGAGTGAATCTCCCTCCACACCGTCCCATCACACTCTCCCGGGGTCACACACAGAGTGATTATTCCTCTACACGAACCCATCACACAATCCCGGGGTCAGACACAGAGTGAATCTCCCTCCACACCGTCCCATCACACACATACGGTGGCAGACGCAGAGTGAATCTCCCTCCTACCCGGCCCATCACACTCCCCCGAGTTCAGACACAGACTGAATCTCCTTCCACACCGTCCCATCATACACTCCCGGGTGTCAGACACAGAGTGATTATTCCTCTACACGGTCCCATCAACACTCCCGGGGTCAGACACGGAGTGATTATTCCTCTACACTGTCCCATCAAACACCCCCGGGGTCAAACACAGAGTGAATCTCCCTCCACACCGTCCCATCGTACACTCACGAGGTCATACATAGAGTGAATCTCCCTCCACATCGTCCAATCACACACTACTAGGGTCAGACACAGAGTGAATCTCCCTCCAGACCGTCCCATCACACTCTCCCGGGGACAGACACAGAGTGAATCTCACTCTACACCGCCCATTACACACTCCCGGGTTCAGACACAGAGTGAATCTCCCTCCAGACCGTCCCATCACAAACTCGTGGTCAGACAAAGAGTGATTATTCCTCTACACGGTCCCATCAACATTCCCGGGGGTCAGACACAGAGTGATTATTCCTCTACACGGTCCCATCAAACACTCCCGGGGGTCAGACACGGAGTGTATCTCCCTCCACACCGTCCCATCACACTCTCCCGGGCTCAGACACAGAGTGAATCTCACTCTACACCGCCCATTACACACTCGCGGGGTCAGACACAGAGTGAATCTCCCTCCACACCGTCCCATCACACTCTCCCGGGGTCACACACAGAGTGATTATTCCTCTACACGAACCCATCACACAATCCCGGGGTCAGACACAGAGTTAATCTCCCTCCACACCGTCCCATCACACACTCCCGGGGTCAGACACAGAGTGAATCTCCTTCCACACCGTCCCATCACACACTACTAGGGTCAGACACAGAGTGAATCTCCCTCCAGACCGTCCCATCACACTCTCCCGGGGTCAGACACAGAGTGAATCTCACTCTACACCGCCCATTACACACTCCCGGGGTCAGACACAGAGTGAATCTCCCTCCACACCGTCCCATCACACTCTCCCGGGGTCATACATAGAGTGAATCTCCCTCCACATCGTCCCATCACACACTCCCGGCGTCAGACACAGAGTGAATCTCCTTCCACACCGTCCCATCACACACTTCTAGGGTCAGACACAGAGTGAATCTCCCTCCAGCCCGTCCCATCACACTCTCCCGGGGTCAGACACAGAGTGAATCTCCCTCCAGACCGTCCCATCACACACCCGTGGTCAGACACAGAGCGATTATTCCTCTACACGGTCCCATCAACATTCCCGGGGGTCAGACACAGAGTGATTATTCCTCTACACGGTCCCATCAAACACTCCCGGGGGTCAGACACAGACAGAATCTCCCTCCACACCGTCCCATCACACACTCCCGGGGTCAGACACAGAGTTATTATGCCTCTACACGGTCCCATCAAACACTCCCGGGGGTCAGACACAGAGAGATTATTCCTCTACACGGTCCCATCAACATTCCCGGGGGTCAGACACAGAGTGATTATTCCTCTACACGGTCCCATCAAACACTCCCGGGGGTCAGACACAGAGTGTATCTCCCTCCACACCGTCCCATCACACACTACTAGGGTCAGACACAGAGTGAATCTCACTCCAGACCGTCCCATCAAACACTCCCGGGGGTCAGACACGGACTGATTATTCCTCTATACCGTCCCATCACATACTCCCGGGGTCAGACACAGAGTGAATCTCCCTCCACATCGTCCCATCAAACACTCCCGGGGGTCAGACACAGAGTGATTATTCCTCTACACGGTCCCATCATACACTCCCGGGTGTCAGACACAGAGTGATTATTCCTCTACACGGTCCCATCAACACTCCCGGGGTCAGACACGGAGTGATTATTCCTCTACACAGTCCCATCAAACACCCCCGGGGTCAAACACAGAGTGAATCTCCCTCCACACCGTCCCATCGTACACTCACGGGGTCATACATAGAGTGAATCTCCCTCCACATCGTCCCATCACACACTCCCGGCGTCAGACACAGAGTGAATCTCCTTCCACACCGTCCCATCACACACTACTAGGTTCAGACACAGAGTGAATCTCCCTCCAGACCGTCCCATCACACTCTCCCGGGGACAGACACAGAGTGAATCTCACTCTACACCGCCCATTACACACTCCCGGGTTCAGACACAGAGTGAATCTCCCTCCAGACCGTCCCATCACAAACTCGTGGTCAGACACAGAGTGATTATTCCTCTACACGGTCCCATCAACATTCCCGGGGGTCAGACACAGAGTGATTATTCCTCTACACGGTCCCATCAAACACTCCCGGGGGTCAGACACGGAGTGTATCTCCCTCCAAACCGTCCCATCACACACTCCCGGGCTCAGACACAGAGTGAATCTCACTCTACACCGCCCATTACACACTCCCGGGGTCAGACACAGAGTGAATCTCCCTCCACACCGTCCCATCACACTCTCCCGGGGTCACACACAGAGTGATTATTCCTCTATACGAACCCATCACACAATCCCGGGGTCAGACACAGAGTGAATCTCCCTCCACACCGTCCCATCACACACATCCGGTGGCAGACGCAGAGTGAATCTCCCTCCTACCCGGCCCATCACACTCCCCCGAGTTCAGACACAGACTGGATCTCCCTCCACACCGTCCCATCATACACTCCCGGGTGTCAGACACAGGGTGATTATTCCTCTACACGGTCCCATCAACACTCCCGGGGTCAGACACGGAGTGATTATTCCTCTACACAGTCCCATCAAACACCCCCGGGGTCAAACACAGAGTGAATCTCCCTCCACACCGTCCCATCGTACACTCACGGGGTCATACATAGAGTGAATCTCCCTCCACATCGTCCCATCACACACTCCCGGCGTCAGACACAGAGTGAATCTCCTTCCACACCGTCCCATCACACACTACTGGGGTCAGACACAGAGTGAATCTCCCTCCAGACCGTCCCATCACACTCTCCCGGGGACAGACACAGAGTGAATCTCACTCTACACCGCCCATTACACACTCCCGGGTTCAGACACAGAGTGAATCTCCCTCCAGACCGTCCCATCACAAACTCGTGGTCAGACACAGAGTGATTATTCCTCTACACGGTCCCATCAACATTCCCGGGGGTCAGACACAGAGTGATTATTCCTCTACACGGTCCCATCAAACACTCCCGGGGGTCAGACACGGAGTGTATCTCCCTCCACACCGTCCCATCACACTCTCCCGGGCTCAGACACAGAGTGAATCTCACACTACACCGCCCATTACACACTCCCGGGGTCAGACACAGAGTGAATCTCCCTCCAGACCGTCCCATCACACACTCCCGTGGTCACACACAGAGTGATTATTCCTCTACACGAACCCATCACACAATCCCGGGGTCAGACACAGAGTGAATCTCCCTCCACACCGTCCCATCACACACATCCGGTGGCAGACGCAGAGTGAATCTCCCTCCTACCCGGCCCATCACACTCCCCCGAGTTCAGACACAGACTGAATCTCCCTCCACACCGTCCCATCACACACTCCCGGGGTCAGACACAGAGTGATTATGCCTCTAAACGGTCCCATCAAACACTCCCGGGGGTCAGACACAGAGAGATTATTCCTCTACACGGTCCCATCAACATTCCCGGGGGTCAGACACAGAGTGATTATTCCTCTACACGGTCCCATCAAACACTCCCGGGGGTCAGACACAGAGTGTATCTCCCTCCACACCGTCCCATCACACTCTCCCGGGCTCAGACATAGAGTGAATCTCACTCTACACCGCCCATTACACACTCCCCTGGTCAGACACAGAGTGAATCTCCCTCCACACCGTCCCATCACACTCTCCGGGGGTCACACAAAGAGTGATTATTCCTCTACACGAACCCATCACACAATCCCGGGGTCAGACACAGAGTGAATCTCCCTCCACACCGTCCCATCACACACTCCCGGGGTCAGACCCAGAGTGATTATGCCTCTACATGGTCCCATCAAACACTCCCGGGGGTCAGACACAGAGTGTTTATTCGTCTACACGGTCCCATCAAACTATCCCGGGGTCAGACAAAGAGTGATTATGCCTCTACTCGGTCCCATCAAGCCCTCCCGGGGCCAGATACAGAGAGACTATTCCTCTACACGGTCCCATCAAGCACTCCCGGGGTCAGACACAGAGTGATTATTCCTCTGCACGGTCCCATCAAACACCCCCGGGGTCAGACAGATATTGTATCTAACTCCACACCGTCCCATCGTACACTCCCGGGGTCAGACACAGAGTAATTGTTCCTCTACACGGTCCCATCAAACACTCCCGGGGTCAGACACAGAGTGATTATTCCTCTGCACGGTCCCATCAAACACCCCCGGGGTCAGACAGATATTGTATCTAACTCCACACCGTCCCATCGTACACTCCCGGGGTCAGACACAGAGTAATTGTTCCTCTACACGGTCCCATCAAGCACTCCTGGGGTCAGACACAGAGTGAATCTCCCTCCAGACCGTCCCATCACACACTCCCGTGGTCAGACACAGAGTGATTATTCCTCAGCACGGTCCCATCAAACACTCCCGGGGGTCACACACAGAGTGATTATTCCTCTACACGAACCCATCACACAATCCCGGGGTCAGACACAGAGTGAATCTCCCTCCACACCGTCCCATCACACACATCCGGTGGCAGACGCAGAGTGAATCTCCCTCCTACCCGGCCCATCACACTCCCCCGAGTTCAGACACAGACTGAATCTCCCTCCACACCGTCCCATCACACACTCCCGGGGTCAGTCATAGAGTGATTATTCCTCTACACGGTCCATTCAAACACTCCCGGGGGTCAGACACAGAGTGATTATTCCTCTACACTGTCCCATCAAACACACCCGGGGTCAGACACATTGTGATTATTCCTCGACACGGTCCCATCAAAAACTCCCTGGGACAGACACAGAGTGATTATTACTCGACACGGTCGAATCAAACACTCCCGGGGTCAGACACAGAGTGATTATGCCTCTACACGGTCCCATCATACTCTCCCGGGGTCAGACACAGAGTGATTATTCCTCTACACGATCCCATCACACAATCCCGGGGTCAGACACAGAGTGAATCTCCCTCCACACCGTCCCATCACACACATCCGGTGTCAGACAATGAGTGAATCTCCCTCCTACCCGTCCCATCACACTCTCCCGATTTGAGACACAGACTGAATCTCCCTCCACACCGTCCCATCACACACTCCCGGGGTCAGACATAGAGTGATTTTTCCTCTACACGGTCCATTCAAACACTCCCGGGGGTCAGACACAGAGTGAATATTCCTCTACACGGTCCCATCAAACACACCCGGGGTCAGACACATTGTGATTATTCCTCGACACGGTCCCATCAAAAACTCCCAGGGTCAGACACAGAGTGATTATTACTCTACACGGTCGAATCAAACACTCCCGGGGTCAGACACAGAGTGATTATGCCTCTACACGGTCCCATCAAACACTCCCGGGGTCAGACACAGACTGAATATTCCTCTCCACGGACCCATCACACACTCCCGAGGTCAGACAATGAGTGAATCACTCTCCACACCGTCTCATCACACTCTCACGGGGTCAGGCACAGAGTGATTATTCCTCTACACTGTCCCATCAAACACTCCCGTGGTCAGACACAGAGTGAATCTCCCTCCACACCGTCCCATCACACACATCCGGTGTCAGACAATGAGTGAATCTCCCTCCTACCCGTCCCAGCACACTCTCCCGATTTCAGACACAGACTGAATCTCCCTCCACACCGTCCCATCACACACTCCCGGGGTCAGACATAGAGTGATTATTCCTCTACACGGTCCATTCAAACACTCCCGGGGGTCAGACACAGAGTGATTATTCCTCTACACGGTCCCATCAAACACACCCGGGGTCAGACACATTGTGATTATTCCTCGACACGGTCCCATCAAAAACTCACTGGGTCAGACACAGAGTGATTATTACTCTACACGGTCGAATCAAACTCTCCCGGGGTCAGACACAGAGTGATTATGCCTCTACACGGTCCCATCAAGCACTCCCGGGGTCAGACAAAGAGTGATTATGCCTCTACACGGTCCCATCAAGCACTCCCGGGGTCAGACACAGAGTGATTATTACTCTACACGGTCGAATCAAACACTCCCGGGGTCAGACACAGAGTGATTATGCCTCTACACGGTCCCATCAAACACTCCCGGGGTCAGATACAGAGTGATTATTCATCTACACGGTCCCATCAAACACTCCCGGGGTCAGACACAGACTGAATATTCCTCTCCACGGACCCATCACACACTCCCGAGGTCAGACAATGAGTGAATCACTCTCCACACCGTCTCATCACACTCTCACGGGGTCAGGCACAGAGTGATTATTCCTCTACACTGTCCCATCAAACACTCCCGGGGTCAGACACAGAGTGAATCTCCCTCCACACGGTCCCATCAGACACTCCCGGGATCAGACACAGAGTGAACTTCCATCCCCACCGTCCCATCACACACTACTAGGGTCAGACACAGAGTGAATCTCCCTCCAGACCGTCCCATCACATACGCCCGGGGTCAGACACAGAGTGAATCTCCCTCCACATCGTCCCATCAAACACTCCCGGGGGGCAGACACAGAGTGATTATTCCTCCACACGGTCCCATCACACACTCCCGTGGTCAGACACAGAGTGATTATTCCTCTACACGGTCCCATCACACACTCCCGTGGTCAGAAACAGAGTGATTATTCCTCTACACGGTCGCATCACCTTCTCCCGAGGTCAGACAAAGAGTGAATCTCCCTCCACACCGTCTCATCACACGCTCACGGGGACAGACACAGAGTGATTATTCCTCTACACGGTCCGATCAACACTCCCGGGGGTCAGACACAGAGTGATTATTTCTCTACCCGGTCCCATCAAACACTCCCGGGGGTCAGACACAGAGTGATTATTCCTCTACACGGTCCCATCAAACACTCCCGGGGTCAGACGCGGAGCGATTATTCCTCTACACGGTCCCAACAAAGGCTCCCTGGGTCAGACACAGAGTGATTATTACTCTGCACGGTCTCATCAAACACTCCCGGGGTCAGACACAGAGTGATGATGCCTGTACACGGTCCCATCAAACTTTCCCGGGATCAGACACAGAGTGATTATTCCTCTACACGGTCCCATCAAACACTCCCGGGGTCAGACGCGGAGCGATTATTCCTCTACACGGTCCCAACAAAGACTCCCTGGGTTAGACACAGAGTGATTATTACTCTGCACGGTCCCATCAAACATTTCCGGGGTCAGACACAGAGTGATTATGCCTGTACACGGTCCCATCAAACACTCCCGGGGTCAGACACAGAGTGATTATTCCTCTACACGGTCCCATAAAACACCCCCGGGGTCAGACACAGAGTGATTATTCCACTACGCGGTCGCATCACACACTCCCGAGGTCAGACAAAGAGTGAATCTCCCTCCACACCGTGTCATCACACCCTCACGGGGTCTGACACAGAGAGATTATTCCTCTACACGGTCCCATCAAACACTCCCGGGGTCAGACACAGAGTGAATCTCCATCCGCACCGTCCCATCGTACACTCACGGGGTCAGACACAGAGTGAATCTCCCTCCACACCGTCCCATCACACACTACTAGGGTCAGACACAGAGTGAATCTCCCTCCAGACAGTCCCATCACATACTCCCGGGGTCACACACACAGTGAATCTCCCTCCACATCGTCCCATCAAACAGTCCCGGGGGTCAGACACAGAGTGATTATTCCTCTACACGGTCCCATCAAACACTCCCGGGGTCAGACGCGGAGCGATTATTTCTCTACACGGTCCCAACAAAGGCTCCCTGGGTCAGACACAGAGTGATTATTACTCTGCACGGTCTCATCAAACACTCCCGGGGTCAGACACAGAGTGACGATGCCTGTACACGGTCCCATCAAACTTTCCCGGGATCAGACACAGAGTGATTATTCCTCAACACGGTCCCATCAAACACTCCCGGGGTCAGACGCGGAGCGATTATTCCTCTACACGGTCCCAACAAAGACTCCCTGGGTTAGACACAGAGTGATTATTACTCTGCACGGTCCCATCAAACACTTCCGGGGTCAGACACAGAGTGATTATGCCTGTACACGGTCCCATCAAACACTCCCGGGGTCAGACACAGAGTGATTATTCCTCTACGCCGTCCCATGAAACACTCTCGGTTTCAGACACTGTGTGAATCTCCCTCCACACCGTCCCATCACACAGTCCCGTGGTCAGACACAGAGTGAATATTCATCTACACGGTCGCATCACACACTCCCGAGGTCAGACAAATAGTGAATCTCCCTTCACACCGTGTCATCACACGCTCACGGGGTCAGACACAGAGTGATTATTCCTCTACACGGTCCCATCAAACACTCCCGGGATCAGACACAGAGTGAATCTCCCTCCACATCGTCCCATCACACACTCCCGGCGTCAGATACAAAGTGAATCTCCCTCCACACCGTCCCATCACACACTACTAGGGTCAGACACAGAGTGAATCTCCCTCCAGACCGACACATCACATACTCCCGGGGTCACACACAGAGTGAAACACCCTCCACATCGTCCCATCAAACACTCCCGGGGGTCAGACACAGAGTGATTATTCCTCTTCACGGTCCCATCAAACACTCCCGGGTCAGATGCGGAGCGATTATTCCTCTACACGGTCCCAACAAAGACTGCCTGGGTCAGACACAGAGTGATTATTACTCTGCACGGTCTCATCAAACACTCCCGGGGTCAGACACAGAGTGATGATGCCTGTACACGGTCCCATCAAACATTCCCGGGGTCAGACACAGAGTGATTATTCCTCTACACGGTCCCATCAAACACTCTCGGTTTCAGACACAGTGTGAATCTCCCTCCACACTGTCCCATCACACAGTCCCGTGGTCAGACACAGAGTGATTATTCATCTACACGGTCGCATCACACACTCCCGAGGTCAGACAAAGAGTGAATCTCCCTCCACACCGTGTCATCACACGCTCACGGGGTCAGACACAGAGTGATTATTCCTCTACACGGTCCCATCATACATTCCCGGGGGTCAGACACAGAGTGATTATTCCTCTACACGGTCCCATCAAACACACCCGGGGTCAGACACATTGTGATTATTCCTCGACACGGTCCCATCAAAAACTCACTGGGTCAGACACAGAGTGATTATTACTCTACACGGTCGAATCAAACTCTCCCGGGGTCAGACACAGAGTGATTATGCCTCTACACGGTCCCATCAAGCACTCCCGGGGTCAGACAAAGAGTGATTATGCCTCTACACGGTCCCATCAAGCACTCCCGGGGTCAGACACAGAGTGATTATTACTCTACACGGTCGAATCAAACACTCCCGGGGTCAGACACAGAGTGATTATGCCTCTACACGGTCCCATCAAACACTCCCGGGGTCAGATACAGAGTGATTATTCATCTACACGGTCCCATCAAACACTCCCGGGGTCAGACACAGACTGAATATTCCTCTCCACGGACCCATCACACACTCCCGAGGTCAGACAATGAGTGAATCACTCTCCACACCGTCTCATCACACTCTCACGGGGTCAGGCACAGAGTGATTATTCCTCTACACTGTCCCATCAAACACTCCCGGGGTCAGACACCGAGTGAATCTCCCTCCACACGGTCCCATCAGACACTCCCGGGGTCAGACACAGAGTGAACTTCCATCCCCACCGTCCCATCACACACTACTAGGGTCAGACACAGAGTGAATCTCCCTCCAGACCGTCCCATCACATACGCCCGGGGTCAGACACAGAGTGAATCTCCCTCCACATCGTCCCATCAAACACTCCCGGGGGGCAGACACAGAGTGATTATTCCTCCACACGGTCCCATCACACACTCCCGTGGTCAGACACAGAGTGATTATTCCTCTACACGGTCCCATCACACACTCCCGTGGTCAGAAACAGAGTGATTATTCCTCTACACGGTCGCATCACCTTCTCCCGAGGTCAGACAAAGAGTGAATCTCCCTCCACACCGTCTCATCACACGCTCACGGGGACAGACACAGAGTGATTATTCCTCTACACGGTCCGATCAACACTCCCGGGGGTCAGACACAGAGTGATTATTTCTCTACCCGGTCCCATCAAACACTCCCGGGGGTCAGACACAGAGTGAATCTCCCTCCACACCGTCACATCACACTCTCCCGGGGTCAGACACACAGTGAATCTCACTCTACACCGCCCATTACACACTCCCGGGGTCAGACACAGAGTGAATCTCCCTCCACACCGTCCCATCACACTCTCCCGGGGTCACACACAGAGTGATTATTCCTCTACACGAACCCATCACACAATCCCGGGGTCAGACACAGAGTAAATCTCCCTCCACACCGTCCCATCACACACATCCGGTGGCAGACGCAGAGTGAATCTCCCCCCTACCCGGCCCATCACACTCCCCCGAGTTCAGACACAGACTGAATCTCCCTCCACACCGTCCCATCACACACTCCCGGGGTCAGACACAGAGTGATTATGCCTTTACACGGTCCCATCAAACACTCCCGGGGGTCAGACACAGAGAGATTATTCCTCTACACGGTCCCATCAACATTCCCGGGGGTCAGACACAGAGTGATTATTCCTCTACACGGTCCCATCAAACACTCCCGGGGGTCAGACACAGAGTGTTTATTCCTCTACACGGTCCCATCAAACTATCCCGGGGTCAGACAAAGAGTGATTATGCCTCTACTCGGTCCCATCAAGCCCTCCCGGGGTCAGACACAGAGTGATTATTCCTCTGCACAGTCCCATCACACACCCCCGGGGTCAGACAGATATTGTATCTAACTCCACACCGTCCCATCGTACACTCCCGGGGTCAGACACAGAGTGATTGTTCCTCTACACGGTCCCATCAAGCACTCCTGGGGTCAGACACAGAGTGAATCTCCCTCCAGACCGTCCTATCACACACTCCCGTGGTCAGACACAGAGTGATTATTCCTCTGCACGGTCCCATCAAACACTCCCGGGGGTCAGACACTGAGTGATTATTCCTCTACACGGTCCCATCAAACACTCCCGGGGTTCAGACACAGAGTGACTTTCCCTCCACACCGTCCCATCATACTCTCCCGGGGTCAGACACAGAGTGATTATTCCTCTACACGATCCCATCACACAATCCCGGGGTCAGACACAGAGTGAATCTCCCTCCACACCGTCCCATCACACACATCCGGTGTCAGACAATGAGTGAATCTCCCTCCTACCCGTCCCATCACACTCTCCCGATTTCAGACACAGACTGAATCTCCCTCCACACCGTCCCATCACACACTCCCGGGGTCAGACATAGAGTGATTATTCCTCTACACGGTCCATTCAAACACTCCCGGGGGTCAGACACAGAGTGATTATTCCTCTACACGGTCCCATCAAACACACCCGGGGTCAGACACATTGTGATTATTCCTCGACACGGTCCCATCAAAAACTCACTGGGTCAGACACAGAGTGATTATTACTCTACACGGTCGAATCAAACACTCCCGGGGTCAGACACAGAGTGATTATGCCTCTACACGGTCCCATCAAACACTCCCGGGGTCAGATACAGAGTGATTATTCCTCTACACGGACCCATCACACACTCCCGAGGTCAGACAATGAATGAATCACTCTCCACACCGTCTCATCACACTCTCACGGGGTCAGGCACAGAGTGATTATTCCTCTACACTGTCCCATCAAACACTCCCGGGGTCAGACACAGAGTGAATCTCCCTCCACACGGTCCCATCAGACACTCCCGGGGTCAGACACAGAGTGAACTTCCATCCCCACCGTCCCATCACACACTACTAGGGTCAGACACAGAGTGAATCTCCCTCCAGACCGTCCCATCACATACTCCCGGGGTCAGACACAGAGTGAATCTCCCTCCACAGCGTCCCATCAAACACTCCCGGGGGGCAGACACAGAGTGATTATACCTCCCCACGGTCCCATCACACACTCCCGTGGACAGACACAGAGTGATTATTCCTCTACACGGTCCCATCAACATTCCCGGGGGTCAGACACAGTGATTATTCCTCTACACGGTCACATCAAACAACCCCGGGGGTCAGACACAGAGTGAGTCTCCCTCCTCACCGTCCCATCACACTCTCCCGGGTCAGACACAGGGTGAATCTCACTCTACACCGCCCATTACACACTCCCGGGGTCAGACACAGAGTGATTTTGCCTCTACACGGTCCCATCAAGCACTCCCGGGGTCAGATACAGAGAGACTATTCCTCTACACGGTCCCATCAAACACTCCCGGGGTCAGACACAGAGTGATTATTCCTCTGCACGGTCCCATCAAACACCCCGGGGTCAGACACAGTGATTATTCCTCTGCACGGTCCCATCAAACACCCCGGGGTCAGACACAGTGTGATTATTCCTCTACACGGTCCCATCAAACACTCCCGGGGTCAGACACAGAGTGATTATTCCTCTACACGGTCGCATCACCCTCTCCCGAGTTCAGACAAAGAGTGAATCTCCCTCCACACCGTCTCATCACACGCTCACGGGGACAGACACAGAGTGATTATTCCTCTACACGGTCCGATCAACACTCCCGGGGGTCAGACACAGAGTGATTATTTCTCTACACGGTCCAATCAAACACTCCCGGGGGTCAGACACAGAGTGAATCTCCCTCCACACAGTCACATCACACTCTCCCGGGGTCAGACACAGAGTGAATCTCACTCTACACCGCCCATTACACACTCCTGGGGTCAGACACAGAGTGAATCTCCCTCCACACCGGCCCATCACACTCTCCCGGGGTCACACACAGAGTGATTATTCCTCTACACGAACCCATCACACAATCCCGGGGTCAGACACAGAGTGAATCTCCCTCCACACCGTCCCATCACACACATCCGGTGGCAGACGCAGAGTGAATCTCCCTCCTACCCGGCCCATCACACTCCCCCGAGTTCAGACACAGACTGAATCTCCCTCCACACCGTCCCATCACACACTCCCGTGGTCAGACACATAGTGATTATTCCTCTACACTGTACAATCAAACACTCCCGGGGTCAGACACAGAGTGATTATTCCTCTGCACGGTCCCATCAAACACCCCCGGGGTCAGACAGATATTGTATCTAACTCCACACCGTCCCATCGTACACTCCCGGGGTCAGACACAGAGTGATTGTTCCTCTACACGGTCCCATCAAGCACTCCTGGGGTCAGACACAGAGTGAATCTCCCTCCAGACCGTCCCATCACACACTCCCGTGGTCAGACACAGAGTGATTATTCCTCTGCACGGTCCCATCAAACACTCCCGGGGGTCAGACACTGAGTGATTATTCCTCTACACGGTCCCATCAAACACTCCCGGGGTTCAGACACAGAGTGACTTTCCCTCCACACCGTCCCATCATACTCTCCCGGGGTCAGACACAGAGTGATTATTCCTCTACACGATCCCATCACACAATCCCGGGGTCAGACACAGAGTGAATCTCCCTCCACACCGTCCCATCACACACATCCGGTGTCAGACAATGAGTGAATCTCCCTCCTACCCGTCCCATCACACTCTCCCGATTTCAGACACAGACTGAATCTCCCTCCACAGCGTCCCATCACACACTCCCGGGGTCAGACATAGAGTGATTATTCCTCTACACGGTCCATTCAAACACTCCCGGGGGTCAGACACAGAGTGATTATTCCTCTACACGGTCCCATCAAACACACCCGGGGTCAGACACATTGTGATTATTCCTCGACACGGTCCCATCAAAAACTCCCAGGGTCAGACACAGAGTGATTATTACTCTACACGGTCGAATCAAACACTCCCGGGGTCAGACACAGAGTGATAATGCCTCTACACGGTCCCATCAAACACTCCCGGGGTCAGATACAGAGTGATTATTCCTCTACACGGTCCCATCAAACACTCCCGGGGTCAGACACAGACTGAATATTCCTCTACACGGACCCATCACACACTCCCGAGGTCAGACAATGAGTGAATCACTCTCCACGCCGTCTCATCACACTCTCACGGGGTCAGGCACAGAGTGATTATTCCTCTACACTGTCCCATCAAACACTCCCGGGGTCAGACACAGAGTGAATCTCCCTCCACACGGTCCCATCTGACACTCCCGGGGTCAGACACAGAGTGAACTTCCATCCCCACCGTCCCATCACACACTACTAGGGTCAGACACAGAGTGATTATTCCTCCACACGGTCCCATCACACACTCCCGTGGTCAGACACAGAGTGATTATTCCTCTACACGGTCCCATCACACACTCCCGTGGTCAGACACAGAGTGATTATTCCTCTACACGGTCGCATCACCCTCTCCCGAGGTCAGACAAAGAGTGAATCTCCCTCCACACCGTCTCATCACACGCTCACGGGGACAGACACAGAGTGATTAAGCCTCTACACGGTCCGATCAACACTCCCGGGGGTCAGACACAGAGTGATTATTTCTCTACACGGTCCCATCAAACACTCCCGGGGGTCAGACACAGAGTGAATCTCCCTCCACACCGTCACATCACACTCTCCCGGGGTCAGACACAGAGTGGATCTCCCTCCAGACCGTCCCTATAACACACTCCCGTGGTCAGACAGAGTGATTATTCCTCTGCACGGTCCCATCAACATTCCCGGGGGTCAGACACACAGTGATTATTCCTCTACACGGTCACATCAAACACTCCCAGGGGTCAGACACAGAGTGAGTCTCCCTCCACACCGTCCCATCGTACTCTCACGGGGTCAGACATAGAGTGAATCTCCCTCCACATCGTCCAATCATACACTCCCGTCGTCAGACACAGCGTGAATCTCCTTCCACACCGTCCCATCACACACTACTAGGGTCAGACACAGAGTGAATCTCCCTCCAGACCGTCCAATCACATACTCCCGGGGTCAGACACAGAGTGAATCTCCCTCCACATCGTCCCATCAAACACACCCGGGGGTCAGACACAGAGTGATTACTCCTCTACACGGTCCCATCAGACACTCCCGGGGTCAGACACAGAGTGAACTTCCATCCCCACCGTCCCATCACACACTACTAGGGTCAGACACAGAGTGAATCTCACTCTTCACCGCCGATTACACACTCCCGGGGTCAGACACAGAGTGATTACTCCTCTACACGGTCCCATCAAACACTCCCGGGGGTCAGAGACAGAGTGATTATTCCTCTACACGGACCCATCACACACTCCCGAGGTCAGACAATGAATGAATCACTCTCCACACCGTCTCATCACACTCTCACGGGGTCAGGCACAGAGTGATTATTCCTCTACACTGTCCCATCAAACACTCCCGGGGTCAGACACAGAGTGAATCTCCCTCCACACGGTCCCATCAGACACTCCCGGGGTCAGACACAGAGTGAACTTCCATCCCCACCGTCCCATCACACACTACTAGGGTCAGACACAGAGTGAATCTCCCTCCAGACCGTCCCATCACCTACTCCCGGGGTCAGACACAGAGTGAATCTCCCTCCACAGCGTCCCATCAAACACTCCCGGGGGGCAGACACAGAGTGATTATACCTCCCCACGGTCCCATCACACACTCCCGTGGACAGACACAGAGTGATTATTCCTCTACACGGTCCCATCAACATTCCCGGGGGTCAGACACAGTGATTATTCCTCTACACGGTCACATCAATCAACCCCGGGGGTCAGACACAGAGTGAGTCTCCCTCCACACCGTCCCATCACACTCTCCCGGGTCAGACACAGGGTGAATCTCACTCTACACCGCCCATTACACACTCCCGGGGTCAGACACAGAGTGATTTTGCCTCTAAACGGTCCCATCAAGCACTCCCGGGGTCAGATACAGAGAGACTATTCCTCTACACGGTCCCATCAAACACTCCCGGGGTCAGACACAGAGTGATTATTCCTCTGCACGGTCCCATCAAACACCCCGGGGTCAGACACAGTGATTATTCCTCTGCACGGTCCCATCAAACACCCCGGGGTCAGACACAGAGTGATTATTCCTCTACACGGTCCCATCAAACACTCCCGGGGTCAGACACAGAGTGATTATTCCTCTACACGGTCGCATCACCCTCTCCCGAGGTCAGACAAAGAGTGAATCTCCCTCCACACCGTCTCATCACACGCTCACGGGGACAGACACAGAGTGATTATTCCTCTACACGGTCCGATCAACACTCCCGGGGGTCAGACACAGAGTGATTATTTCTCTACACGGTCCAATCAAACACTCCCGGGGGTCAGACACAGAGTGAATCTCCCTCCACACAGTCACATCACACTCTCCCGGGGTCAGACACAGAGTGAATCTCACTCTACACAGCCCATTACACACTCCTGGGGTCAGACACAGAGTGAATCTCCCTCCACACCGGCCCATCACACTCTCCCGGGGTCACACACAGAGTGATTATTCCTCTACACGAACCCATCACACAATCCCGGGGTCAGACACAGAGTGAATCTCCCTCCACACCGTCCCATCACACACATCCGGTGGCAGACGCAGAGTGAATCTCCCTCCTACCCGGCCCATCACACTCCCCCGAGTTCAGACACAGACTGAATCTCCCTCCACACCGTCCCATCACACACTCCCGTGGTCAGACACATAGTGATTATTCCTCTACACTGTACAATCAAACACTCCCGGGGTCAGACACAGAGTGATTATTCCTCTGCACGGTCCCATCAAACACCCCCGGGGTCAGACAGATATTGTATCTAACTCCACACCGTCCCATCGTACACTCCCGGGGTCAGACACAGAGTGATTGTTCCTCTACACGGTCCCATCAAGCACTCCTGGGGTCAGACACAGAGTGAATCTCCCTCCAGACCGTCCCATCACACACTCCCGTGGTCAGACACAGAGTGATTATTCCTCTGCACGGTCCCATCAAACACTCCCGGGGGTCAGACACTGAGTGATTATTCCTCTACACGGTCCCATCAAACACTCCCGGGGTTCAGACACAGAGTGACATTCCCTCCACACCGTCCCATCATACTCTCCCGGGGTCAGACACAGAGTGATTATTATCTACACGATCCCATCACACAATCCCGGGGTCAGACACAGAGTGAATCTCCCTCCACACCGTCCCATCACACACATCCGGTGTCAGACAATGAGTGAATCTCCCTCCTACCCGTCCCATCACACTCTCCCGATTTCAGACACAGACTGAATCTCCCTCCACAGCGTCCCATCACACACTCCCGGGGTCAGACATAGAGTGATTATTCCTCTACACGGTCCATTCAAACACTCCCGGGGGTCAGACACAGAGTGATTATTCCTCTACACGGTCCCATCAAACACACCCGGGGTCAGACACATTGTGATTATTCCTTGACACGGTCCCATCAAAAACTCCCAGGGTCAGACACAGAGTGATTATTACTCTACACGGTCGAATCAAACACTCCCGGGGTCAGACACAGAGTGATAATGCCTCTACACGGTCCCATCAAACACTCCCGGGGTCAGATACAGAGTGATTATTCCTCTACACGGTCCCATCAAACACTCCCGGGGTCAGACACAGACTGAATATTCCTCTACACGGACCCATCACACACTCCCGAGGTCAGACAATGAGTGAATCACTCTCCACGCCGTCTCATCACACTCTCACGGGGTCAGGCACAGAGTGATTATTCCTCTACACTGTCCCATCAAACACTCCCGGGGTCAGACACAGAGTGAATCTCCCTCCACACGGTCCCATCTGACACTCCCGGGGTCAGACACAGAGTGAACTTCCATCCCCACCGTCCCATCACACACTACTAGGGTCAGACACAGAGTGATTATTCCTCCACACGGTCCCATCACACACTCCCGTGGTCAGACACAGAGTGATTATTCCTCTACACGGTCCCATCACACACTCCCGTGGTCAGACACAGAGTGATTATTCCTCTACACGGTCGCATCACCCTCTCCCGAGGTCAGACAAAGAGTGAATCTCCCTCCACACCGTCTCATCACACGCTCACGGGGACAGACACAGAGTGATTAAGCCTCTACACGATCCGATCAACACTCCCGGGGGTCAGACACAGAGTGATTATTTCTCTACACGGTCCCATCAAACACTCCCGGGGGTCAGACACAGAGTGAATCTCCCTCCACACCGTCACATCACACTCTCCCGGGGTCAGACACAGAGTGGATCTCCCTCCAGACCGTCCCTATAACACACTCCCGTGGTCAGACAGAGTGATTATTCCTCTGCACGGTCCCATCAACATTCCCGGGGGTCAGACACACAGTGATTATTCCTCTACACGGTCACATCAAACACTCCCAGGGGTCAGACACAGAGTGAGTCTCCCTCCACACCGTCCCATCACACTCTCCCGGGTCAGACACAGGGTGAATCTCACTCTACACCGCCCATTACACACTCCCGGGGTCAGACACAGAGCGAATCTCCCTCCACACCGTCCCATCACACTCTCCCGGGTTCACACACAGAGTGATTATTCTTTCTACACGAACCCATCACACAATCCCGGGGTCAGACACAGAGTGAATCTCCCTCCACACCGTCCCATCACACACTTCCGGTGGCAGACGCAGAGTGAATCTCCCTCCTACCCGTCCCATCACACTCCCCCGAGTTCAGACACAGACTGAATCTCCCTCCACACCGTCCCATCACACACTCCCGGGGTCAGACACAGAGTGATTATTCCTTTACACGGTCCCATCAAACACTCCCGGGGGTCAGACACAGAGTGATTATTCCTCTACACTGTCCCATCAAACACTCCCGGGGTCAGACACAGAGTGATTATTCCTCTGCACGGTCCCATCAAGCACCCCCGGGGTCAGACAGATAGTGAATCTAACTCCACACCGTCCCATCGTACACTCCCGGGGCAGACACAGAGTGATTATTCCTCTACACGGTCCCATCAAGCACCCCGGGGTCAGACACAGGTTGATTATTCCTCTACCCGGTCCCATCAAACACTCTCGGTTTCAGACACAAGGTGAATCTCCCTCCACACCGTCCCATCACACACTCCCTTGGTCAGACACAGAGTGATTATTCCTCTACACTGTCCCATCAAACACTCCCGGGGTCAGACACAGAGTGAATCTCCATCCACACCGTCCCATCACACACACCCGGTGTCAGACACAGAGTGAATCTCCCTCCACACCGTCCCATCACTCACTCCCGGAGCAGACACAGAGTGAATCTCTCTCCACATCGTCCCATCACACACTACTGGCGTCAGACACAAAGTGAATCTCCCTACACACCGTCCCATCACACACTACTAGGGTCAGACACAGAGTGAATCTCCCTCCAGACCGTCCCATCAAACACTCCCGGGGGTCAGACACAGTGTGATTATTCCTCTACACGGTCCCATCATACAGTCCCGGGGGTCAGACACAGAGTGATTATTCCTCTACACCGTCCCATCACATACTCCCGGGTTCAGACACAGAGTGAATCACCCTCCACATCGTCCCATCAAACACTCCCGGGGGTCAGACACAGAGTGATTATTCCTCTACACGGTCCCATCATACAGTCCCGGGGGTCAGACACAGAGTGATTATTCCTCTACACGGTCCCATCAACACTCCCGGGATCAGACACGGAGTGATTATTCCTCTACAAAGTCCCATCACACACCCCCGGGGTCAAACACAGAGTGAATCTCCCTCCACACCGTCCCATCGTACACTCACGGGGTCAGACATAGAGTGAATCTCCCTCCACATCGACCAATCACACACTCCCGGCGTCAGACACAGAGTGAATCTCCTTCCACACCGTCCCATCACACACTACTAGGGTCAGACACAGAGTGAATCTCCCTCCAGACCGTCCAATCACATACTCCCGGGGTCAGACACAGAGTGAATCTCCCTCCACATCGTCCCATCAAACACACCCGGGGGTCAGACACAGAGTGATTATTCCTCTACACGGTCCCATCAACACTCCCGGGGGTCAGACACAGAGTGATTATTCCTCTACACGGTCCCATCAAACACTACCGGGGGTCAGACACAGAGTGTATCTCCCTCCACACCGTCCCATCACACTCTCCCGGGCTCAGACACAGAGTGAATCTCACTCTTCACCGCCGATTACACACTCCCGGGGTCAGACACAGAGTGAATCTCCCTCCACACCGTCCCATCACAGTCTCCCGGGGTCACACACAGAGCGATTATTCCTCTACACGAACCCATCACACAATCCCGGGGTTAGACAAAGAGTGAATCTCCCTCCACACCGTCCCATCACACACATCCGGTGGCAGACGCAGAGTGAATCTCCCTGCTACCCGTCCCATCACACTCCCCGAGTTCAGACACAGACTGAATCTCCCTCCACACCGTCCCATCACACACTCCCGGGGTCAGACACAGTGATTATTCCTCTACACGGTCCCATCAAACACTCCCGGGGTCAGACAAAGAGTGATTATGCCTCTACACGGTCCCATCAAGCACTCCCTGGGCCAGATACAGAGAGACTATTCCTCGACACGGTCCCATCAAGCACTCCCGGGGTCAGACACGGAGTGATTATTCCTCTGCACGGTGCCATCAAACACCCCCGGGGTCAGACTCAGATTGATTATTCCTCTACACGGTCCCATCAAACTCTCTCGGTTTCAGACACAGAGTGAAACTCCCTCCACACCGTCCCATCACACACTCCCGTGTTCAGACACAGAGTGATTATTCCTCTACACGGTCCCATCAAACACCCACGGGGTCAGACACAGATTGATTATTCCTCTACACGGTCCCATCAAACACTCTCGGTTTCAGACACAGAGTGAATCTCCCTCCACACCGTCCCATCACACACTCCCGTGGTCAGACACAGAGTGACTATTACTCTACACGGTCGCATCAAACACTCCCGAGGTCAGACAAAGAGTGAATCTCCCTCCACACCGTCCCATCGTACACTCCCGGGGTCAGACACAGAGTGATTGTTCCTCTACACGGTCCCATCAAGCACTCCTGGGGTCAGACACAGAGTGAATTTCCCTTCAGACCGTCCCATCACACACTCCCGTGGTCAGACACAGAGTGATTATTCCTCTGCACGGTCCCATCAAACACTCCCGGGGGTCACACACTGAGTGATTATTCCTCTACACGGTCCCATCAACTCTCCCGGTGGTCAGACACAGTGTGATTATTTCTCTACACGGTCCCATCAAACACTCCCGTGTGTCAGTCACAGAGTGACTTTCCCTCCACACCGTCCCATCATACTCTCCCGGGGTCAGACACAGAGTGAATCTCACTCTACACCGCCCATTACATACTAAAGGGGTCAGACACGGAGTGAATCTCCCTCCACACCGTCCCATCACACTCTCCCGGTGTCAGTCACAGAGTGATTATTCTTCTACACGATCCCATCACACAATCCCGGGGTCAGACACAGAGTGAATCTCCCTCCACACAGTCCCATCACACACATCCGGTGTCAGACACAGAGTGAATCTCCCTCCTAGCCGTCCCATCACACTCTCCCGATTTCAGACACAGACTGAATCTCCCTCCACACCGTCCCATCAAACACTCCCGGGGGTCAGACACAGAGTGATTATTCCTCTACACGGTCCCATCATACAGTCCCTGCTTCAGACACAGAGTGATTATTCCTCTACACGGTCCAATCAACACTCCCGGGGTCAGACACCGAATGATTATTCCTCTACACCGTCCCATCACATACTCCCGGGTTCAGACACAGAGTGAATCACCCTCCACATCGTCCCATCAAGCACTCCCGGGGGTCAGACACAGAGTGATTATTCCTCTACACGGTCCCATCATACAGTCCCGGGAGTCAGACACAGAGTGATTATTCCTCTACACGGTCCCATCAACTCTCCCGGGGTCAGACACGGAGTGATTATTCCTCTACAAAGTCCCATCAAACACCCCCGGGGTCAAACACAGAGTGAATCTCCCTCCACACCGTCCCATCGTACTCTCACGGGGTCAGACATAGAGTGAATCTCCCTCCACATCGTCCAATCATACACTCCCGGCGTCAGACACAGCGTGAATCTCCTTCCACACCGTCCCATCACACACTACTAGGGTCAGACACAGAGTGAATCTCCCTCCAGACCGTCCAATCACATACTCCCGGGGTCAGACACAGAGTGAATCTCCCTCCACATCGTCCCATCAAACACACCCGGGGGTCAGACACAGAGTGATTACTCCTCTACACGGTCCCATCAAACACTCCCGGGGGTCAGAGACAGAGTGATTATTCCTCTACACGGTCCCATCAACACTCCCGGGGGTCAGACACAGAGTGTATCTCCCTCCACACCGTCCCATCACACTCTCCCGGTCTCAGACACAGAGTGAATCTCACTCTTCACCGCCGATTACACACTCCCGGGGTCAGACACAGACTGAATCTCCCTCCACACCGTCCCATCACACTCTCCCGGGGTCAAACACAGAGTGATTATTCCTCTACACGAACCCATCACACAATCCCGGGGTTAGACAAAGAGTGAATCTCCCTCCACACCGTCTCATCACACTCTCACGGGGTCAGGCACAGAGTGATTATTCCTCTACACTGTCCCATCAAACACTCCCGGGGTCAGACACAGAGTGAATCTCCCTCCACACGGTCCCATCAGACACTCCCGGGGTCAGACACAGAGTGAACTTCCATCCCCACCGTCCCATCACACACTACTAGGGTCAGACACAGAGTGAATCTCACTCTTCACCGCCGATTACACACTCCCGGGGTCAGACACAGAGTGATTACTCCTCTACACGGTCCCATCAAACACTCCCGGGGGTCAGAGACAGAGTGATTATTCCTCTACACGGACCCATCACACACTCCCGAGGTCAGACAATGAATGAATCACTCTCCACACCGTCTCATCACACTCTCACGGGGTCAGGCACAGAGTGATTATTCCTCTACACTGTCCCATCAAACACTCCCGGGGTCAGACACAGAGTGAATCTCCCTCCACACGGTCCCATCAGACACTCCCGGGGTCAGACACAGAGTGAACTTCCATCCCCACCGTCCCATCGCACACTACTAGGGTCAGACACAGAGTGAATCTCCCTCCAGACCGTCCCATCACCTACTCCCGGGGTCAGACACAGAGTGAATCTCCCTCCACAGCGTCCCATCAAACACTCCCGGGGGGCAGACACAGAGTGATTATACCTCCCCACGGTCCCATCACACACTCCCGTGGACAGACACAGAGTGATTATTCCTCTACACGGTCCCATCAACATTCCCGGGGGTCAGACACAGTGATTATTCCTCTACACGGTCACATCAAACAACCCCGGGGGTCAGACACAGAGTGAGTCTCCCTCCACACCGTCCCATCACACTCTCCCGGGTCAGACACAGGGTGAATCTCACTCTACACCGCCCATTACACACTCCCGGGGTCAGACACAGAGTGATTTTGCCTCTACACGGTCCCATCAAGCACTCCCGGGGTCAGATACAGAGAGACTATTCCTCTACACGGTCCCATCAAACACTCCCGGGGTCAGACACAGAGTGATTATTCCTCTGCACGGTCCCATCAAACACCCCGGGGTCAGACACAGTGATTATTCCTCTGCACGGTCCCATCAAACACCCCGGGGTCAGACACAGAGTGATTATTCCTCTACACGGTCCCATCAAACACTCCCGGGGTCAGACACAGAGTGATTATTCCTCTACACGGTCGCATCACCCTCTCCCGAGGTCAGACAAAGAGTGAATCTCCCTCCACACCGTCTCATCACACGCTCACGGGGACAGACACAGAGTGATTATTCCTCTACACGGTCCGATCAACACTCCCGGGGGTCAGACACAGAGTGATTATTTCTCTACACGGTCCAATCAAACACTCCCGGGGGTCAGACACAGAGTGAATCTCCCTCCACACAGTCACATCACACTCTCCCGGGGTCAGACACAGAGTGAATCTCACTCTACACCGCCCATTACACACTCCTGGGGTCAGACACAGAGTGAATCTCCCTCCACACCGGCCCATCACACTCTCCCGGGGTCACACACAGAGTGATTATTCCTCTACACGAACCCATCACACAATCCCGGGGTCAGACACAGAGTGAATCTCCCTCCACACCGTCCCATCACACACATCCGGTGGCAGACGCAGAGTGAATCTCCCTCCTACCCGGCCCATCACACTCCCCCGAGTTCAGACACAGACTGAATCTCCCTCCACACCGTCCCATCACACACTCCCGTGGTCAGACACATAGTGATTATTCCTCTACACTGTACAATCAAACACTCCCGGGGTCAGACACAGAGTGATTATTCCTCTGCACGGTCCCATCAAACACCCCCGGGGTCAGACAGATATTGTATCTAACTCCACACCGTCCCATCGTACACTCCCGGGGTCAGACACAGAGTGATTGTTCCTCTACACGGTCCCATCAAGCACTCCTGGGGTCAGACACAGAGTGAATCTCCCTCCAGACCGTCCCATCACACACTCCCGTGGTCAGACACAGAGTGATTATTCCTCTGCACGGTCCCATCAAACACTCCCGGGGGTCAGACACTGAGTGATTATTCCTCTACACGGTCCCATCAAACACTCCCGGGGTTCAGACACAGAGTGACATTCCCTCCACACCGTCCCATCATACTCTCCCGGGGTCAGACACAGAGTGATTATTATCTACACGATCCCATCACACAATCCCGGGGTCAGACACAGAGTGAATCTCCCTCCACACCGTCCCATCACACACATCCGGTGTCAGACAATGAGTGAATCTCCCTCCTACCCGTCCCATCACACTCTCCCGATTTCAGACACAGACTGAATCTCCCTCCACAGCGTCCCATCACACACTCCCGGGGTCAGACATAGAGTGATTATTCCTCTACACGGTCCATTCAAACACTCCCGGGGGTCAGACACAGAGTGATTATTCCTCTACACGGTCCCATCAAACACACCCGGGGTCAGACACATTGTGATTATTCCTTGACACGGTCCCATCAAAAACTCCCAGGGTCAGACACAGAGTGATTATTACTCTACACGGTCGAATCAAACACTCCCGGGGTCAGACACAGAGTGATAATGCCTCTACACGGTCCCATCAAACACTCCCGGGGTCAGATACAGAGTGATTATTCCTCTACACGGTCCCATCAAACACTCCCGGGGTCAGACACAGACTGAATATTCCTCTACACGGACCCATCACACACTCCCGAGGTCAGACAATGAGTGAATCACTCTCCACGCCGTCTCATCACACTCTCACGGGGTCAGGCACAGAGTGATTATTCCTCTACACTGTCCCATCAAACACTCCCGGGGTCAGACACAGAGTGAATCTCCCTCCACACGGTCCCATCTGACACTCCCGGGGTCAGACACAGAGTGAACTTCCATCCCCACCGTCCCATCACACACTACTAGGGTCAGACACAGAGTGATTATTCCTCCACACGGTCCCATCACACACTCCCGTGGTCAGACACAGAGTGATTATTCCTCTACACGGTCCCATCACACACTCCCGTGGTCAGACACAGAGTGATTATTCCTCTACACGGTCGCATCACCATCTCCCGAGGTCAGACAAAGAGTGAATCTCCCTCCACACCGTCTCATCACACGCTCACGGGGACAGACACAGAGTGATTAAGCCTCTACACGGTCCGATCAACACTCCCGGGGGTCAGACACAGAGTGATTATTTCTCTACACGGTCCCATCAAACACTCCCGGGGGTCAGACACAGAGTGAATCTCCCTCCACACCGTCACATCACACTCTCCCGGGGTCAGACACAGAGTGGATCTCCCTCCAGACCGTCCCTATAACACACTCCCGTGGTCAGACAGAGTGATTATTCCTCTGCACGGTCCCATCAACATTCCCGGGGGTCAGACACACAGTGATTATTCCTCTACACGGTCACATCAAACACTCCCAGGGGTCAGACACAGAGTGAGTCTCCCTCCACACCGTCCCATCACACTCTCCCGGGTCAGACACAGGGTGAATCTCACTCTACACCGCCCATTACACACTCCCGGGGTCAGACACAGAGCGAATCTCCCTCCACACCGTCCCATCACACTCTCCCGGGTTCACACACAGAGTGATTATTCTTTCTACACGAACCCATCACACAATCCCGGGGTCAGACACAGAGTGAATCTCCCTCCACACCGTCCCATCACACACTTCCGGTGGCAGACGCAGAGTGAATCTCCCTCCGACCCGTCCCATCACACTCCCCCGAGTTCAGACACAGACTGAATCTCCCTCCACACCGTCCCATCACACACTCCCGGGGTCAGACACAGAGTGATTATTCCTTTACACGGTCCCATCAAACACTCCCGGGGGTCAGACACAGAGTGATTATTCCTCTACACTGTCCCATCAAACACTCCCGGGGTCAGACACAGAGTGATTATTCCTCTGCACGGTCCCATCAAGCACCCCCGGGGTCAGACAGATAGTGAATCTAACTCCACACCGTCCCATCGTACACTCCCGGGGCAGACACAGAGTGATTATTCCTCTACACGGTCCCATCAAGCACCCCGGGGTCAGACACAGGTTGATTATTCCTCTACCCGGTCCCATCAAACACTCTCGGTTTCAGACACAAGGTGAATCTCCCTCCACACCGTCCCATCACACACTCCCTTGGTCAGACACAGAGTGATTATTCCTCTACACGGTCCCATCAAACACTCCCGGGGTCAGACACAGAGTGAATCTCCATCCACACCGTCCCATCACACACACCCGGGGTCAGACACAGAGTGAATCTCCCTCCACACCGTCCCATCACTCACTCCCGGAGCAGACACAGAGTGAATCTCTCTCCACATCGTCCCATCACACACTACTGGCGTCAGACACAAAGTGAATCTCCCTACACACCGTCCCATCACACACTACTAGGGTCAGACACAGAGTGAATCTCCCTCCAGACCGTCCCATCAAACACTCCCGGGGGTCAGACACAGTGTGATTATTCCTCTACACGGTCCCATCATACAGTCCCGGGGGTCAGACACAGAGTGATTATTCCTCTACACCGTCCCATCACATACTCCCGGGTTCAGACACAGAGTGAATCACCCTCCACATCGTCCCATCAAACACTCCCGGGGGTCAGACACAGAGTGATTATTCCTCTACACGGTCCCATCATACAGTCCCGGGGGTCAGACACAGAGTGATTATTCCTCTACACGGTCCCATCAACACTCCCGGGATCAGACACGGAGTGATTATTCCTCTACAAAGTCCCATCACACACCCCCGGGGTCAAACACAGAGTGAATCTCCCTCCACACCGTCCCATCGTACACTCACGGGGTCAGACATAGAGTGAATCTCCCTCCACATCGACCAATCACACACTCCCGGCGTCAGACACAGAGTGAATCTCCTTCCACACCGTCCCATCACACACTACTAGGGTCAGACACAGAGTGAATCTCCCTCCAGACCGTCCAATCACATACTCCCGGGGTCAGACACAGAGTGAATCTCCCTCCACATCGTCCCATCAAACACACCCGGGGGTCAGACACAGAGTGATTATTCCTCTACACGGTCCCATCAAACACTACCGGGGGTCAGACACAGAGTGTATCTCCCTCCACACCGTCCCATCACACTCTCCCGGGCTCAGACACAGAGTGAATCTCACTCTTCACCGCCGATTACACACTCCCGGGGTCAGACACAGAGTGAATCTCCCTCCACACCGTCCCATCACACTCTCCCGGGGTCACACACAGAGCGATTATTCCTCTACACGAACCCATCACACAATCCCGGGGTTAGACAAAGAGTGAATCTCCCTCCACACCGTCCCATCACACACATCCGGTGGCAGACGCAGAGTGAATCTCCCTGCTACCCGTCCCATCACACTCCCCGAGTTCAGACACAGACTGAATCTCCCTCCACACCGTCCCATCACACACTCCCGGGGTCAGACACAGTGATTATTCCTCTACACGGTCCCATCAAACACTCCCGGGGTCAGACAAAGAGTGATTATGCCTCTACACGGTCCCATCAAGCACTCCCTGGGCCAGATACAGAGAGACTATTCCTCGACACGGTCCCATCAAGCACTCCCGGGGTCAGACACTGAGTGATTATTCCTCTGCACGGTGCCATCAAACACCCCCGGGGTCAGACTCAGATTGATTATTCCTCTACACGGTCCCATCAAACTCTCTCGGTTTCAGACACAGAGTGAAACTCCCTCCACACCGTCCCATCACACACTCCCGTGGTCAGACACAGAGTGATTATTCCTCTACACGGTCCCATCAAACACCCACGGGGTCAGACACAGATTGATTATTCCTCTACACGGTCCCATCAAACACTCTCGGTTTCAGACACAGAGTGAATCTCCCTCCACACCGTCCCATCACACACTCCCGTGGTCAGACACAGAGTGACTATTACTCTACACGGTCGCATCAAACACTCCCGAGGTCAGACAAAGAGTGAATCTCCCTCCACACCGTCCCATCGTACACTCCCGGGGTCAGACACAGAGTGATTGTTCCTCTACACGGTCCCATCAAGCACTCCTGGGGTCAGACACAGAGTGAATTTCCCTTCAGACCGTCCCATCACACACTCCCGTGGTCAGACACAGAGTGATTATTCCTCTGCACGGTCCCATCAAACACTCCCGGGGGTCACACACTGAGTGATTATTCCTCTACACGGTCCCATCAACTCTCCCGGTGGTCAGACACAGTGTGATTATTTCTCTACACGGTCCCATCAAACACTCCCGTGGGTCAGACACAGAGTGACTTTCCCTCCACACCGTCCCATCATACTCTCCCGGGGTCAGACACAGAGTGAATCTCACTCTACACCGCCCATTACATACTACCGGGGTCAGACACGGAGTGAATCTCCCTCCACACCGTCCCATCACACTCTCCCGGTGTCAGTCACAGAGTGATTATTCTTCTACACGATCCCATCACACAATCCCGGGGTCAGACACAGAGTGAATCTCCCTCCACACAGTCCCATCACACACATCCGGTGTCAGACACAGAGTGAATCTCCCTCCTAGCCGTCCCATCACACTCTCCCGATTTCAGACACAGACTGAATCTCCCTCCACACCGTCCCATCAAACACTCCCGGGGGTCAGACACAGAGTGATTATTCCTCTACACGGTCCCATCATACAGTCCCTGCTTCAGACACAGAGTGATTATTCCTCTACACGGTCCAATCAACACTCCCGGGGTCAGACACCGAATGATTATTCCTCTACACCGTCCCATCACATACTCCCGGGTTCAGACACAGAGTGAATCACCCTCCACATCGTCCCATCAAGCACTCCCGGGGGTCAGACACAGAGTGATTATTCCTCTACACGGTCCCATCATACAGTCCCGGGAGTCAGACACAGAGTGATTATTCCTCTACACGGTCCCATCAACTCTCCCGGGGTCAGACACGGAGTGATTATTCCTCTACAAAGTCCCATCAAACACCCCCGGGGTCAAACACAGAGTGAATCTCCCTCCACACCGTCCCATCGTACTCTCACGGGGTCAGACATAGAGTGAATCTCCCTCCACATCGTCCAATCATACACTCCCGGCGTCAGACACAGCGTGAATCTCCTTCCACACCGTCCCATCACACACTACTAGGGTCAGACACAGAGTGAATCTCCCTCCAGACCGTCCAATCACATACTCCCGGGGTCAGACACAGAGTGAATCTCCCTCCACATCGTCCCATCAAACACACCCGGGGGTCAGACACAGAGTGATTACTCCTCTACACGGTCCCATCAAACACTCCCGGGGGTCAGAGACAGAGTGATTATTCCTCTACACGGTCCCATCAACACTCCCGGGGGTCAGACACAGAGTGTATCTCCCTCCACACCGTCCCATCACACTCTCCCGGTCTCAGACACAGAGTGAATCTCACTCTTCACCGCCGATTACACACTCCCGGGGTCAGACACAGACTGAATCTCCCTCCACACCGTCCCATCACACTCTCCCGGGGTCAAACACAGAGTGATTATTCCTCTACACGAACCCATCACACAATCCCGGGGTTAGACAAAGAGTGAATCTCCCTCCACACCGTCCCATCACACACATCCGGTGGCAGACGCAGAGTGAATCTCCCTGCTACCCGTCCCATCACACTCCCCGAGTTCAGACACAGACTGAATCTCCCTCCACACCGTCCCATCACACACTCCTGGGGTCAGACACAGACTGATTATGCCTCTACACGGTCCCATCAAACACTCCCGGGGGTCAGACACAGTGATTATTCCTCTACACGGTCCCATCAAACACTCCCGGGATCAGACAAAGAGTGATTATGCCTCTACCCGGTCCCATCAAGCACTCCCTGGGCCAGATACAGAGAGACTATTCCTGGACACGGTCCCATCAAGCACTCCCGGGGTCAGACACAGAGTGATTATTCCTCTGCACGGTCCCATCAAACACCCCCGGGGTCAGACTCAGATTGATTATTCCTCTACACGGTCCCATCAAACACTCTCGGTTTCAGACACAGAGTGAAACTCCCTCCACACCGTCCCATCACACACTCCCGTGGTCAGACACAGATTGATTATTCCTCTACACGGTCCCATCACACACTCCCGAGGTCAGACAAAGAGTGAATCTCCCTCCACACCGTCCCATCGTACACACCCGGGGTCAGACACAGAGTGATTGTTCCTCTACACGGTCCCATCATGCACTCCTGGGGTCAGACACAGAGTGAATCTCCCTCCACACCGCCCCATCACACACTCCCTTGGTCAGACACAGAGTGATTATTCCTCTACACGGTCCCATCAAACACTCCCGGGGTCAGACACAGAGTGAATCTCCCTCCAGACCGTCCCATCACACTCTCCCGGGCTCAGACACAGAGTGAATCTCACTCTTCACCGCCGATTACACACTCCCGGGGTCAGACACAGAGTGAATCTCCCTCCACACCGTCCCATCACACTCTCCCGGAGTCACACACAGAGTGATTATTCCTCTACACGAACCCGTCACACAATCCCGAGTTCAGACACAGACTGAATCTCCCTCCACACCGTCCCATCACACACTCCCGGGGTCAGACACAGAGTGATTATGCCTCTACACGGTCCCATCAAACACTCCGGGGGTCAGACACAGAGTGATTATTCCTCTGCACGGTCCCATCAAACACCCCCGGGGTCAGACACAGATTGATTATTCCTCTACACGGTCCCATCAAACACTCTCGGTTTCAGACACAGAGTGAATCTCCCTCCAAACCGTCCCATCACACACTCCCGTGGTCAGACTCAGAGTGACTATTACTCTACACGGTCGCATCACACACTCCCGAGTTCAGACACAGAGTGAATCTCCCTCCAGACCGTCCCATCACACACTCCAGTGGTCAGACACAGTGTGATTATTTCTCTACATGGTCCCATCAAACACTCCCGGGGGTCAGACACAGAGTGACTTTCCCTCCACACCGTCCCATCATAACCTCCCGGGGTCAGACACAGAGTGAATCTCACTCTACACCGCCCATTACACACTCCCGGGGTCAGACACAGAGTGAATCTCCCTCCACACCGTCCCATCACACTCTCCCGGGGTCAGACACAGACTGATTATTCCTCGACACGATCCCATCACACAATCCCGGGATCAGACACAGAGTGATTATTCCTCTACACGGTCCCATCATACCCTCCCGGGGTCAGACACAGAGTGAATCTCACTCTACACCGCCCATTACACACTCCCTGGGTCAGACATAGAGTGAATCTCCCTCCACACCGTCCCATCACACTATCCCGGGGTCAGACACAGAGTGATTATTCCTCGACACGATCCCATCACACAATCCCGGGGTCAGACACAGAGTGATTATTCCTCTACACGGTCCCATCAAACCTCCCGGGGTCAGACACAGAGTGAATCTCCCTCCAGACCGTCCCATTACACACTCCCGTGGTCAGACACAGAGTGATTATTCCTCTACACGGTCCCATCAACTCTCCCGGGGGTCAGACACAGTGTGATTATTTCTCTGCACGGTCCCATCAAACACTCCCGGGGGTCAGACACTGAGTGATTATTCCTCTACACGGTCCCATCAACTCTCCCGGGGGTCAGACACAGTGTGATTATTTCTCTACACGGTCCCATCAAACTCTCCCGGGGGTCAGACACAGAGAGACTTTCCCTCCACACCGTCCGATCATACTCTCCGGGGGTCAGACACAGAGTGAATCTCACTCTACACCGCCCATTACACACTACCGGGGTCAGACACAGAGTGAATCTCCCTCCACACCGTCCCATCACACTCTCCCGGGGTCAGACACAGAGTGATTATTCTTCTACACGATCCCATCACACAATCCCGGGGTCAGACACAGAGTGATTATTCTTCTACACGATCCCATCACACAATCCCGGGGTCAGACACAGAGTGAATCTCCCTCCACACAGTCCCATCACACACATCCGGTGTCAGACACAGAGTGAATCTCCCTCCTACCCGTCCCATCACACTCTCCCGATTTCAGACACAGACTGAATCTCCCTCCACACCGTCCCATCACACACTCCCGGGGTCAGACAAAGAGTGATTATTCCTCTACACGGTCCATTCAAACACTCCCGGAGTCAGACACAGAGTGATTTTTCCACTACACGGTCCCATCAAACACACCAGGGGCAGACACATTGTGATTATTCCTCTACACGGTCCCATCAAACACCCCCGGGGTCAAACACAGAGTGAATCTCCCTCCACACCGTCCCATCGTACACTCACGGTGTCAGACATAGAGTGAATCTCCCTCCACATCGTCCCATCACACACTCCCGGCGTCAGACACAGAGTGAATCTCCTTCCACACCGTCCCATCACACACTACTAGGGACAGACACAGAGTGAATCTCCCTCCAGACCGTCCAATCACTTACTCCCGCGGTCAGACACAGAGTGAATCTCCCTCCACATCGTCCCATCAAACACTCCCGAGGGTCAGACACAGAGTGATTATTCCTCTACACGGTCCATTCAAACACTCCCGGGGGTCAGACACAGAGTGATTATTCCTATACACGGTCCCATCAACACTCCAGGGGGTCAGACACAGAGTGATTATTCCTCTACACGGTCCCATCAAACACTACCGGGGGTCAGACACAGAGTGTATCTCCCTCCACACCGTCCCATCACACTCTCCCGGGCTCAGACACAGAGTGAATCTCACTCTTCACCGCCGAATACACACTCCCGGGGTCAAACACAGAGTGAATCTCCCTCCACAACGTCCCATCACACTCTCCCGGGGTCACACACAGAGTGATTATTCCTCTACACGAACCCGTCACACAATCCCGAGTTCAGACACAGACGGAATCTCCCTCCACACCGTCCCATCACACACTCCCGGGGTCAGACACAGAGTGATAATGCCTCTACACGGTCCCATCAAACACTCCGGGGATCAGACACAGTGATTATTCCTCTACACGGTCCCATCAAACACTCCGGTGGTCAGACAAAGAGTGATTATGCCTCTACACGGTCCCATCAAGCACTCCCTGGGCCAGATACAGAGAGTCTATTCCTCTACACGGTCCCATAAAGCACTCCCGGGGTCAGACACAGAGTGATTATTCCTCTGCACGGTCCCATCAAACACCCCCGGGGTCAGACAGATAGTGAATCTAACTCCACACCGTCCCATCGTACACTCCCGGGGCAGACACAGAGTGATTATTCCTCTACACGGTCCCATCAAACACCCCCGGGGTCAGACACAGATTGATTATTCCTCTACACGGTCCCATCAAACACTCTCGGTTTCAGACACAGAGTGAATCTCCCTCCACACCGTCCCATCACACTCTCCCGTGGTCAGACACAGAGTGACTATTACTCTACACGGTCGCATCACACACTCCCGAGTTCAGACACAGAGTGAATCTCCCTCCAGACCGTCCCATCACACACTCCCGTGGTCAGACACAGTGTGACTTTCCCTCCACACCGTCCCATCATACTCTCCCGGGGTCAGACACAGAGTGAATCTCACTCTACACCGCCCATTACACACTCCCGGGGTCAGACACAGAGTGAATCTCCCTCCACACCGTCCCATCACACTCTCCCGGGGTCAGACACAGAGTGATTATTCCTCTACACGATCCCATCACACAATCCCGGGGTCAGACACAGAGTGAATCTCCCTCCACACAGTCCCATCACACACATCCGGTGTCAGACACAGAGTGAATCTCCCTCCTACCCGTCCCATCACACTCTCCCGATTTCAGACACAGACTGAATCTCCCTCCACACCGTCCCATCACACACTCCCGGGGTCAGACATAGAGTGATTATTCCTCTACACGGTCCATTCAAACACTCCCGGGGTCAGACACAGAGTGATTTTTCCACTACACGGTCCCATCAAACACACCCGGGCAGACACATTGTGATTATTCCTCTACACGGTCCCATCAAAAACTCCCTGGGACAGACTCAGAGTGATTATTACTCTACACGGTCCAATCAGACACTCCCGGGGTCAGACACAGAGTGATTATGCCTCTACACGGTCCCATCAAACACTCCCGGGGTCAGATACAGAGTGATTATTCCTCTACACCGTCCCATCAAACACTCCCCGGGTCAGACACAGACTGATTATTCGTCTACACGGACCCATCACACACTCCCGAGGTCAGACAATGAGTGAATCACTCTCCACACCGTCTCACCACACTCTCACCGGGTCAGGCACAGTGTGATTATTCCTCTACACGGTCCATTCAAACACTCCCGGGGTCAGACACAGAGTGATTTTTCCACTACATGGTCCCATCAAACACACCCGGGCAGACACATTGTGATTATTCCTCTACACGGTCCCATCAAAAACTCCCTGGGTCAGACACAGAGTGATTATTACTCTACACGGTCCAATCAGACACTCCCGGGGTCAGACACAGAGTGATTATGCCTCTACACGGTCCCATCAAACACTCCCGGGGTCAGATACAGAGTGATTATTCCTCTACACCGTCCCATCAAACACTCCCGTGGTCAGACACAGACTGATTATTCGTCTACACGGACCCATCACACACTCCCGAGGTCAGACAATGAGTGAATCACTCTCCACACCGTCTCACCACACTCTCACCGGGTCAGGCACAGTGTGATTATTCCTCTACACGGTCCCATCAAACACTCCCGGGGTCAGACAAAGAGCGAATCTCCCTCCACACCGTCCCATCACACACTCCCGGGGTCAGAATCAGAGTGATTATGACTCTACACGGTCCCATCACACTCTCCCGGGGTCAGACACAGAGTGAATCTCACTCTACACCGCCCATTACACACTCCCGGGGTCTGAAAAAGAGTGAATCTCCCTCCACACCGTTCCATCACACACTCCCGGGGTCAGACACAGAGTGAACTTCCATCCACACCGTCCCATCACATACTCCCGGGGTCAGACACAGAGTGAATCTCCCTCCACACCGTCCCATCACACTCTCCCGGGGTCAGACACAGAGTGAATCTCCCTCCACACAGTCCCATCACACACATCCGGTGTCAGACACAGAGTGAATCTCCTTCCACACCGTCCCATCACACACTACTAGGGTCAGACACAGAGTGAATCTCCCTCCAGACCGTCCAATCACATACTCCCGGGGTCAGACACAGAGTGAATCTCCCTCCACATCGTCCCATCAAACACTCCCGGGGGTCAGACACAGAGTGATTATTCCTCTACACGGTCCCATCAAAAACTCCCTGGGTCAGACACGGAGTGATTATTCCTCTACAAAGTCCCATCAAACACCTCCGGGGTCAAACACAGAGTGAATCTCCCTCCACACCGTCCCATCGTACACTCTCGGGGTCAGACATAGAGTGAATCTCCCTCCACATCGTCCCATCACACACTCCCGGCGTCAGACACAGAGTGAATCTCCTTCCACACCGTCCCATCACACACTACTAGGGTCAGACACAGAGTGAATCTCCCTCCAGACCGTCCAATCACATACTCCCGGGGTCAGACACAGAGTGAATCTCCCTCCACATCGTCCCATCAAACACTCCCGGGGGTCAGACACAGAGTGATTATTCCTCTACACGGTCCATTCAAACATCCCGGGGGTCAGACACAGAGTGATTATTCCTCTACACGGTCCCATCAACACTCCAGGGGGTCAGGCACAGAGTGATTATTCCTCTACACGGTCCCATCAAACACTACCGGGGGTCAGACACAGAGTGTATCTCCTTCCACACCGTCCCATCACACTCTCCCGGGCTCAGACACAGAGTGAATCTCACTCTTCACCGCCAAATACACACTCCCGGGGTCAGACACAGAGTGAATCTCCCTCCACACCGTCCCAGCACACACTCTCCCGGGGTCACACACAGAGTGATTATTCCTCTACACGAACCCGTCACACAATCCCGAGTTCAGACACAGACTGAATCTCCCTCCACACCGTCCCATCGTACACTCCCGGGGCAGACACAGAGTGATTATTCCTCTACACGGTCCCATCAAACACCCCCGGGGTCAGACTCAGAGTGATTATGACTCTACACGGTCCCATCACACTCTCCCGGGGTCAGACACAGTGTGAATCTCACTCTACACCGCCCATTACAAACTCCCGTGGTCAGACACAGAGTGAATCTCCCTCCAGACCGTCCCATCACAAACTCCCGTGGTCAGACACAGAGTGATTATTCCACTACACGGACCCGTCACACAATCCCGAGTTCAGACACAGACTGAATCTCCCTCCACACCGTCCCATCACACACTCCCGGGGTCAGACACCGAGTGATTATGCCTCTACACGGTCCCATCAAACACTCCGGGGGTCAGACACAGTGATTATTCCTCTACACGGTCCCATCAAACACTCCCGGGGTCAGACAAAGAGTGATTATGCCTCTACATGGTCCCATCAAGCACTCCCTGGGCCAGATACAGAGAGACTATTCCTCTACACGGTCCCATCAAGCACTCCCGGGTTCAGACACAGAGTGATTATTCCTCTGCACGGTCCCATCAAACACCCCCGGGGTCAGACAGATAGTGAATCTAACTCCACACCGTCCCATCGTACACTCCCGGGGCAGACACAGAGTGATTATTCTTCTACACGATCCCATCACACTCTCCCGGGGTCAGAAACAGAGTGAATCTCACTCTACACCGCCCATTACACACTCCCGGGGTCAGACACAGAGTGAATCTCCCTCCAGACCGTCCCATCACACACTCCCGTGGTCAGACACAGAGTGATTATTCCTCTACACGGTCCCATCACACAATCCCGGGGTCAGACACAGAGTGAATCTCCCTCCACACAGTCCCATCACACACATCCGGTGTCAGACACAGAGTAAATCTCCCTCCTACCCGTCCCATGACACTCTCCCGATTTCAGACACAGACTGAATCTCCCTCCACACCGTCCCATCACACACTCCCGGGGTCAGACATTGAGTGATTATTCCTCTACACGGTCCATTCAAACACTCCCGGGGTCAGACACAGAGTGATTTTTCCACTACACGGTCCCATCAAACACACCCGGGGCAGACACATTGTGATTATTCCTCTACACGGTCCCATCAAAAACTCCCTGGGTCAGACACGGAGTGATTATTCCTCTACAAAGTCCCATCAAACACCCCCGGGGTCAAACACAGAGTGAATCTCCCTCCACACCGTCCCATCACACACATCCGGTGGCAGACGCAGAGTGAATCTCCCTGCTACCCGTCCCATCACACTCCCCGAGTTCAGACACAGACTGAATCTCCCTCCACACCGTCCCATCACACACTCCTGGGGTCAGACACAGAGTGATTATGCCTCTACACGGTCCCATCAAACACTCCCGGGGGTCAGACAGAGTGATTATTCCTCTACACGGTCCCATCAAACACTCCCGGGATCAGACAAAGAGTGATTATACCTCTACCCGGTCCCATCAAGCACTCCCTGGGCCAGATACAGAGAGACTATTCCTGGACACGGTCCCATCAAGCACTCCCGGGGTCAGACACAGAGTGATTATTCCTCTGCACGGTCCCATCAAACACCCCCGGGGTCAGACTCAGATTGATTATTCCTCTACACGGTCCCATCAAACACTCTCGGTTTCAGACACAGAGTGAAACTCCCTCCACACCGTCCCATCACACACTCCCGTGGTCAGACACTGATTGATTATTCCTCTACACGGTCCCATCACACACTCCCGAGGTCAGACAAAGAGTGAATCTCCCTCCACACCGTCCCATCGTACACTCCCGGGGTCAGACACAGAGTGATTGTTCCTCTACACGGTCCCATCATGCACTCCTGGGGTCAGACACAGAGTGAATCTCCCTCCAAACCGTCCCATCACACACTCCCGTGGTCAGACTCAGAGTGACTATTACTCTACACGGTCGCATCACACACTCCCGAGTTCAGACACAGAGTGAATCTCCCTCCAGACCGTCCCATCACACACTCCAGTGGTCAGACACAGTGTGATTATTTCTCTACATGGTCCCATCAAACACTCCCGGAGGTCAGACACAGAGTGACTTTCCCTCCACACCGTCCCATCATAACCTCCCGGGGTCAGACACAGAGTGAATCTCCCTCCACACCGTCCCATCACACTCTCCCGGGGTCAGACACAGACTGATTATTCCCCGACACGATCCCATCACACAATCCCGGGATCAGACACAGAGTGATTATTCCTCTACACGGTCCCATCATACCCTCCCGGGGTCAGACACAGAGTGAATCTCACTCTACACCGCCCATTACACACTCCCTGGGTCAGACACAGAGTGAATCTCCCTCCACACCGTCCCATCACACTATCCCGGGGTCAGACACAGAGTGATTATTCCTCTACACGGTCCCATCAAACCTCCCGGGGTCAGACACAGAGTGAATCTCCCTCCAGACCGTCCCATTACACACTCCCGTGGTCAGACACAGAGTGATTATTCCTCTACACGGTCCCATCAACTCTCCCGGGGGTCAGACACAGTGTGATTATTTCTCTGCACGGTCCCATCAAACACTCCCGGGGGTCAGACACTGAGTGATTATTCCTCTACACGGTCCCATCAACTCTCCCGGGGGTCAGACACAGTGTGATTATTTCTCTACACGGTCCCATCAAACTCTCCCGGGGGTCAGACACAGAGAGACTTTCCCTCCACACCGTCCGATCATACTCTCCGGGGGTCAGACACAGAGTGAATCTCACTCTACACCGCCCATTACACACTACCGGGGTCAGACACAGAGTGAATCTCCCTCCACACCGTCCCATCACACTCTCCCGGGGTCAGACACAGAGTGATTATTCTTCTACACGATCCCATCACACAATCCCGGGGTCAGACACAGAGTGAATCTCCCTCCACACAGTCCCATCACACACATCCGGTGTCAGACACAGAGTGAATCTCCCTCCTACCCGTCCCATCACACTCTCCCGATTTCAGACACAGACTGAATCTCCCTCCACACCGTCCCATCACACACTCCCGGGGTCAGACAAAGAGTGATTATTCCTCTACACGGTCCATTCAAACACTCCCGGGGTCAGACACAGAGTGATTTTTCCACTACACGGTCCCATCAAACACACCAGGGGCAGACACATTGTGATTATTCCTCTACACGGTCCCATCAAACACCCCCGGGGTCAAACACAGAGTGAATCTCCCTCCACACCGTCCCATCGTACACTCACTGTGTCAGACATAGAGTGAATCTCCCTCCACATCGTCCCATCACACACTCCCGGCGTCAGACACAGAGTGAATCTCCTTCCACACCGTCCCATCACACACTACTAGGGTCAGACACAGAGTGAATCTCCCTCCAGACCGTCCAATCACATACTCCCGCGGTCAGACACAGAGTGAATCTCCCTCCACATCGTCCCATCAAACACTCCCGAGGGTCAGACACAGAGTGATTATTCCTCTACACGGTCCATTCAACACTCCCGGGGGTCAGACACAGAGTGATTATTCCTATACACGGTCCCATCAACACTCCAGGGGGTCAGACACAGAGTGATTATTCCTCTACACGGTCCCATCAAACACTACCGGGGGTCAGACACAGAGTGTATCTCCCTCCACACCGTCCCATCACACTCTCCCGGGCTCAGACACAGAGTGAATCTCACTCTTCACCGCCGAATACACACTCCCGGGGTCAAACACAGAGTGAATCTCCCTCCACAACGTCCCATCACACTCTCCCGGGGTCACACACAGAGTGATTATTCCTCTACACGAACCCGTCACACAATCCCGAGTTCAGACACAGACTGAATCTCCCTCCACACCGTCCCATCACACACTCCCGGGGTCAGACACAGAGTGATAATGCCTCTACACGGTCCCATCAAACACTCCGGGGATCAGACACAGTGATTATTCCTCTACACGGTCCCATCAAACACTCCGGTGGTCAGACAAAGAGTGATTATGCCTCTACACGGTCCCATCAAGCACTCCCTGGGCCAGATACAGAGAGTCTATTCCTCTACACGGTCCCATCAAGCACTCCCGGGGTCAGACACAGAGTGATTATTCCTCTGCACGGTCCCATCAAACACCCCCGGGGTCAGACAGATAGTGAATCTAACTCCACACCGTCCCATCGTACACTCCCGGGGCAGACACAGAGTGATTATTCCTCTACACGGTCCCATCAAACACCCCCGGGGTCAGACACAGATTGATTATTCCTCTACACGGTCCCATCAAACTCTCTCGGTTTCAGACACAGAGTGAATCTCCCTCCACACCGTCCCATCACACTCTCCCGTGGTCAGACACAGAGTGACTATTACTCTACACGGTCGCATCACACACTCCCGAGTTCAGACACAGAGTGAATCTCCCTCCAGACCGTCCCATCACACACTCCCGTGGTCAGACACAGTGTGACTTTCCCTCCACACCGTCCCATCATACTCTCCCGGGGTCAGACACAGAGTGAATCTCACTCTACACCGCCCATTACACACTCCCGGGGTCAGACACAGAGTGAATCTCCCTCCACACCGTCCCATCACACTCTCCCGGGGTCAGACACAGAGTGATTATTCCTCTACACGATCCCATCACACAATCCCGGGGTCAGACACAGAGTGAATCTCCCTCCTACCCGTCCCATCACACTCTCCCGATTTCAGACACAGACTGAATCTCCCTCCACACCGTCCCATCACACACTCCCGGGGTCAGACATAGAGTGATTATTCCTCTACACGGTCCATTCAAACACTCCCGTGGTCAGACACAGAGTGATTTTTCCACTACACGGTCCCATCAAACACACCCGGGCAGACACATTGTGATTATTCCTCTACACGGTCCCATCAAAAACTCCCTGGGTCAGATACAGAGTGATTATTACTCTACACGGTCCAATCAGACACTCCCGGGGTCAGACACAGAGTGATTATGCCTCTACACGGTCCCATCAAACACTCCCGGGGTCAGATACAGAGTGATTATTCCTCTACACCGTCCCATCAAACACTCCCCGGGTCAGACACAGACTGATTATTCGTCTACACGGACCCATCACACACTCCCGAGGTCAGACAATGAGTGAATCACTCTCCACACCGTCTCACCACACTCTCACCGGGTCAGGCACAGTGTGATTATTCCTCTACACGGTCCATTCAAACACTCCCGGGGTCAGACACAGAGTGATTTTTCCACTACACGGTCCCATCAAACACACCCGGGCAGACACATTGTGATTATTCCTCTACACGGTCCCATCAAAAACTCCCTGGGTCAGACACAGAGTGATTATTACTCTACACGGTCCAATCAGACACTCCCGGGGTCAGACACAGAGTGATTATGCCTCTACACGGTCCCATCAAACACTCCCGGGGTCAGATACAGAGTGATTATTCCTCTACACCGTCCCATCAAACACTCCCCGGGTCAGACACAGACTGATTATTCGTCTACACGGACCCATCACACACTCCCGAGGTCAGACAATGAGTGAATCACTCTCCACACCGTCTCACCACACTCTCACCGGGTCAGGCACAGTGTGATTATTCCTCTACACGGTCCCATCAAACACTCCCGGGGTCAGACAAAGAGCGAATCTCCCTCCACACCGTCCCATCACACACTCCCGGGGTCAGAATCAGAGTGATTATGACACTACACGGTCCCATCACACTCTCCCGGGGTCAGACACAGAGTGAATCTCACTCTACACCGCCCATTACACACTCCCGGGGTCTGAAAAAGAGTGAATCTCACTCCACACCGTTCCATCACACACTCCCGGGGTCAGACACAGAGTGAACTTCCATCCACACCGTCCCATCACATACTCCCGGGGTCAGACACAGAGTGAATCTCCCTCCACACCGTCCCATCACACTCTCCCGGGGTCAGACACAGAGTGATTATTCCTCTACACGATCCCATCGCACAATCCCGGGGTCAGACACAGAGTGAATCTCCCTCCACACAGTCCCATCACACACATCCGGTGTCAGACACAGAGTGACTCTCCCTCCTACCCGTCCCATCACACTCTCCCGATTTCAGACACAGACTGAATCTCCCTCCACACCGTCCCATCACACACTCCCGGCGTCAGACATAGAGTGATTATTCCTCTACACGGTCCATTCAAACACTCCCGGGGTCAGACACAGAGTGATTTTTCCACTACACGGTCCCATCAAACACACCCGGGGCAGACACATTGTGATTATTCCTCTACACGGTCCCATCAAAAACTCCCTGGGTCAGACACGGAGTGATTATTCCTCTACAAAGTCCCATCAAACACCTCCGGGGTCAAACACAGAGTGAATCTCCCTCCACACCGTCCCATCGTACACTCTCGGGGTCAGACATAGAGTGAATCTCCCTCCACATCGTCCCATCACACACTCCCGGCGTCAGACACAGAGTGAATCTCCTTCCACACCGTCCCATCACACACTACTAGGGTCAGACACAGAGTGAATCTCCCTCCAGACCGTCCAATCACATACTCCCGGGGTCAGACACAGAGTGAATCTCCCTCCACATCGTCCCATCAAACACTCCCGGGGGTCAGACACAGAGTGATTATTCCTCTACACGGTCCATTCAAACACTCCCGGGGGTCAGACACAGAGTGATTATTCCTCTACACGGTCCCATCAACACTCCAGGGGGTCAGGCACAGAGTGATTATTCCTCTACACGGTCCCATCAAACACTACCGGGGGTCAGACACAGAGTGTATCTCCTTCCACACCGTCCCATCACACTCTCCCGGGCTCAGACACAGAGTGAATCTCACTCTTCACCGCCAAATACACACTCCCGGGGTCAGACACAGAGTGAATCTCCCTCCACACCGTCCCAGCACACACTCTCCCGGGGTCACACACAGAGTGATTATTCCTCTACAAGAACCCGTCACACAATCCCGAGTTCAGACACAGACTGAATCTCCCTCCACACCGTCCCATCGTACACTCCCGGGGCAGACACAGAGTGATTATTCCTCTACACGGTCCCATCAAACACCCCCGGGGTCAGACTCAGAGTGATTATGACTCTACACGGTCCCATCACACTCTCCCGGGGTCAGACACAGAGTGAATCTCACTCTACACCGCCCATTACAAACTCCCGTGGTCAGACACAGAGTGAATCTCCCTCCAGACCGTCCCATCACAAACTCCCGTGGTCAGACACAGAGTGATTATTCCACTACACGGACCCGTCACACAATCCCGAGTTCAGACACAGACTGAATCTCCCTCCACACCGTCCCATCACACACTCCCGGGGTCAGACACCGAGTGATTATGCCTCTACACGGTCCCATCAAACACTCCGGGGGTCAGACACAGTGATTATTCCTCTACACGGTCCCATCAAACACTCCCGGGGTCAGACAAAGAGTGATTATGCCTCTACATGGTCCCATCAAGCACTCCCTGGGCCAGATACAGAGAGACTATTCCTCTACACGGTCCCATCAAGCACTCCCGGGTTCAGACACAGAGTGATTATTCCTCTGCACGGTCCCATCACACACCCCCGGGGTCAGACAGATAGTGAATCTAACTCCACACCGTCCCATCGTACACTCCCGGGGCAGACACAGAGTGATTATTCTTCTACACGATCCCATCACACTCTCCCGGGGTCAGAAACAGAGTGAATCTCACTCTACACCGCCCATTACACACTCCCGGGGTCAGACACAGAGTGAATCTCCCTCCAGACCGTCCCATCACACACTCCCGTGGTCAGACACAGAGTGATTATTCCTCTACACGGTCCCATCACACAATCCCGGGGTCAGACACAGAGTGAATCTCCCTCCACACAGTCCCATCACACACATCCGGTGTCAGACACAGAGTGAATCTCCCTCCTACCCGTCCCATCACACTCTCCCGATTTCAGACACAGACTGAATCTCCCTCCACACCGTCCCATCACACACTCCCGGGGTCAGACATTGAGTGATTATTCCTCTACACGGTCCATTCAAACACTCCCGGGGTCAGACACAGAGTGATTTTTCCACTACACGGTCCCATCAAAAACACCCGGGGCAGACACATTGTGATTATTCCTCTACACGGTCCCATCAAAAACTCCCTGGGTCAGACACGGAGTGATTATTCCTCTACAAAGTCCCATCAAACACCCCCGGGGTCAAACACAGAGTGAATCTCCCTCCACACCGTCCCATCGTACACTCACGGGGTCAGACATAGAGTGAATCTCCCTCCACATCGTCCCATCACACACTCCCGGCGTCAGACACAGAGTGAATCTCCTTCCACACCGTCCCATCACACACTACTAGGGTCAGACACAGAGTGAATCTCCCTCCAGACCGTCCAATCACATACTCCTGGGGTCAGACACAGAGTGAATCTCCATCCACATCGTCCCATTAAACACTCCCGGGGGTCAGACACAGAGTGATTATTCCTCTACACGGTCCATTCAAACACTCCCGGGGGTCAGACACAGAGTGATTATTCCTATACACGGTCCCATCAACACTCCAGGGGGTCAGACACAGAGTGATTATTCCTCTACACGGTCCCATCAAACACTACCGGGGGTCAGACACAGAGTGTATCTCCTTCCACACCGTCCCATCGCACTCTCCCGGGCTCAGACACAGAGTGAATCTCACTCTTCACCGCCGATTACACACTCCCGGGGTCAGACACAGAGTGAATCTCCCTCCACACCGTCCCATCACACTCTCCCGGGGTCACACAGAGTGATTATTCCTCTACACGAACCCGTCACACAATCCCGAGTTCAGACACAGACTGAATCTCCCTCCACACCGTCCCATCACACACTCCCGGGGTCAGACACAGAGTGATTATGCCTCTACACGGTCCCATCAAACACTCCGGGGGTCAGACACAGTGATTATTCCTCTACATGGTCCCATCAAAAACTCCCGGGGTCAGACAAAGAGTGATTATGCCTCTACACGGTCCCATCAAGCACTCCCTGGGCCAGATACAGAGAGACTATTCCTCTACACGGTCCCATCAAGCACTCCCGGGGTCAGACACAGAGTGATTATTCCTCTGCACGGTCCCATCAAACACCCCCGGGGTCAGACAGATAGTGAATCTAACTCCACACCGTCCCATCGTACACTCCCGGGGCAGACACAGAGTGATTATTCCTCTACACGGTCCCATCAAACACCCCCGGGGTCAGACACAGATTGATTATTCCTCTACACGGTCCCATCAAACACTCTCGGTTTCAGACACAGAGTGACTTTCCCTCCACACCGTCCCATCATACTCTCACGGGGTCAGACACAGATGAATCTCACTCTACACCGCCCATTACACACTCCCGGGGTCAGACACAGAGTGAATCTCCCTCCACACCGTCCCATCACACTCTCCCGGGGTCAGACACAGAGTGATTATTCCTCTACACGATCCCATCACACAATCCCGGGGTCAGACACAGAGTGAATCTCCCTCCACACAGTCCCATCACACACATCCGGTGTCAGACACAGAGTGAATCTCCCTCCTACCCGTCCCATCACACTCTGCCGATTTCAGACACAGACTGAAACTCCCTCCACACCGTCCCATCACACACTCCCGGGGTCAGACATAGAGTGATTATTCCTCTACACGGTCCATTCAAACACTCCCGGGGTCAGACACAGAGTGATATTTCCACTACACGGTCCCATCAAACACACCCGGGGCAGACACATTGTGATTATTCCTCTACACGGTCCCATCAAAAACTCCCTGGGTCAGACACAGAGTGATTATTACTCTACACGGTCCAATCAAACACTCCCGGGGTCAGACACAGAGTGATTATGCCTCTACACGGTCCCATCAAACACTCCCGGGGTCAGATACAGAGTGATTATTCCTCTACACCGTCCCATCAAACACTCCCCGGGTCAGACACAGACTGATTATTCCTCTACACGGACCCATCACACACTCCCGAGGTCAGACAATGAGTGAATCACTCTCCACACCGTCTCACCACACTCTCACCGGGTCAGGCACAGTGTGATTATTCCTCTACACGGTCCCATCAAACACTCCCGGGGTCAGACAAAGAGTGAATCTCCCTCCACACCGTCCCATCACACACTCCCGGGGTCAGACTCAGAGTGATTATGACTCTACACGGTCCCATCACACTCTCCCGGGGTCAGACACAGAGTGAATCTCACTCTACACCGCCCATTACACACTCCCGGGGTCAGACACAGAGTGAATCTCCCTCCAGACCGTCCCATCACACACTCCCGTGGTCGGACACAGAGTGATTATTCCTCTACACGGTCCCATCAACATTCCCGGGGGTCAGACACAGAGTGATTATTCCTCTACACGGTCCCATCAAACACTCCCGGGGGTCAGACACAGAGTGAATCTCCCTCCACACCGTCCCATCACACTCTCCCGGGGTCAGACACAGAGTGAATCTCACTCTACACCGCCCATTAAACACTCCCGGGGTCAGACACAGAGTGAATCTCCCTCCACACCGTCCCATCATACTCTCCCGGGGTCACACACACAGAGACTATTCCTCTACACGAACCCATCACACAATCCCGGGGTCAGGCACAGAGTGAATCTCCCTCCACACCTTCCCATCACACACATCCGGTGGCAGACGCAGAGTGAATCTCCCTCCTACCCGTCCCATCACACTCCCCCGAGTTCAGACACAGACTGAATCTCCCTCCACACCGTCCCATCACACACTCCCGGGGACAGACACAGAGTGATTATTCCTTTACACGGTCCCATCAAGCACTCCCGGGGTCAGACATAGAGTGATTATTCCTCTACACGGTCCATTCAAACACTCCCGGGGTCAGACACAGAGTGATTTTTCCACTACACGGTCCCATCAAACACACCCGGGGCAGACACATTGTGATTATTCCTCTACACGGTCCCATCAAAAACTCTCTGCGTCAGACACAGAGTGATTATTACTCTACACGGTCCAATCAAACACTCCCGGGGTCAGACACAGAGTGATTATGCCTCTACACGGTCCCATCAAACACTCCCGGGGTCAGATACAGAGTGATTATTCCTCTACACCGTCCCATCAAACACTCCCCGGGTCAGACACAGACTGATTATTCCTCTACACGGACCCATCACACACTCCCGAGGTCAGACAATGAGTGAATCACTCTCCACACGGTCTCACCACACTCTCACCGGATCAGGCACAGTGTGATTATTCCTCTACACTGTCCCATCAAACACTCCCGGGGTCAGACAAAGAGTGAACCTCCCTCCACACCGTCCCATCACACACTCCCGGGGTCAGACACAGAGTGAATCTCCCTCCAGACCGTCCCATCACACACTCCCTTGGTCAGACACAGAGTGATTATTCCTCTACACGGTCCCATCAACATTCCCGGGGGTCAGACACAGAGTGATTATTCCTCTACACGGTCCTATCAAACACTCCCGGGGGTCAGACACAGAGTGAATCTCCCTCCACACCGTCCCATCACACTCTCCCGGGGTCAGACACAGAGTGAATCTCACTCTACACCGCCCATTACACACTCCCGGGGTCAGACACAGAGTGAATCTCCCTCCACACCGTCCCATCATACTCTCCCGGGGTCACACACACAGAGACTATTCCTCTACACGAACCCATCACACAATCCCGGGGTCAGGCACAGAGTGAATCTCCCTCCACACCTTCCCATCACACACATCCGGTGGCAGACGCAGAGTGAATCTCCATCCTACCCATCCCATCACACTCCCCCGAGTTCAGACATATACTGAATCTCCCTCCACACCGTCCCATCACACACTCCCGGGGACAGACACAGAGTGATTATTCCTCTGCACGGTCCCAACAAACACTCCCGGGGTCAGACACAGAGTGATTATTCCTCTACACCGTCCCATCGTACACTCACGGGGCAGACACAGAGTGATTATTCCTCTACAGGGTCCCATCAAACACCCCCGGGGTCAGACACAGATTGATTATTCCTCTACACGGTCCCATCAAACACTCTCGGTTTCAGACACAGAGTGAATCTCCCTACACACCGTCCCATCACACACTCCCGTGGTCAGACACAGAGTGACTATTACTCTACACGGTCGCATCACACACTCCCGAGGTCAGACAAAGAGTGAATCTCCCTCCACTCCGTCCCATCGTACACTCCCGGGGTCAGACACAGAGTGATTGTTCCTCTACACGGTCCCATCAAGCACTCCTGGGGTCAGACACAGAGTGAATCTCCCTCCACACCGCCCCATCACACACTCCCTTGGTCAGACACAGAGAGATTATTCCTCTACACGGTCCCATCAAACACTCCCGGTGTCAGACACAGAGTGAATCTCCCTCCAGACCGTCCCATCACACACTCCCGTGGTCAGACACAGAGTGATTATTCCTCTGCACGGTCCCATCAAACACTCCCGGGGGTCAGACACTGAGTGATAATTCCTCTACACGGTCCCATCAAACACTCCCTGGGTCAGACACAGAGTGATTATTACTCTACACGGTCCTGTCAAACACACCCGGGGTAACATACAGTGTGATTATGCCTCTACACGGTCCCATCAAACACTCCCGGGGTCAGACACAGACTGATTATTCCTCTACACGGACCCATCACACACTCCCGAGGTCAGACAATTGGTGAATCACTCTCCACACCGTCTCATCACACTCTCACGGGGTCAGGCACAGAGAGATTATTCCTCTACACGGTCCCATCAAACACTCCCGGGGTCAGACAAAGAGTGAATCTCCCTCCAGACCGTCCATCACACACTCCCGTGGTCAGGCACAGAGTGATTATTCCTCTACACGGTCCCATCAACATTCCCGGGGGTCAGACACAGAGTGAATCTCCCTCCTACCCGTCCCATCACACTCTGCCGATTTCAGACACAGACTGAATCTCCCTCCACACCGTCCCATCACACACTCCCGGGGTCAGACATAGAGTGATTATTCCTCTACACGGTCCATTCAAACACTCCCGGGGGTCAGACACAGAGTGATTATTCCTCTACACGATCCCATCAAACACACCCGGGGTCAGACACATTGTGATTATTCCTCTGCACGGTCCCATCAAACACTCTCTGGGTCAGACACAGAGTGATTATTACTCTAGACGGTCCAATCAAAAACTCCCGGGGTCAGACACAGAGTGATTATGCCTCTAAACGGTCCATCAAACACTCCCGGGGTCAGATACTGAGTGATTATTCCTCTACACGGTCCCATCAAACACTCCCGGGGTCAGACACAGACTGATTATTCCTCTACTCGGAACCATCACACACTCCTGAGGTCAGAAAATGAGTGAATCACTCTCCACACCGTCTCATCACACTCTCACGGGGTCAGGGACAGAGTGATTATTCCTCTGCACGGTCCCATCAAACACTCCCGTGGTCTGAAAAAGAGTGAATCTCCCTCCACACCGTTCCATCACACACTCCCGGGGTCAGACACAGAGTGAACTTCCATCCACACCGTCCCATCACATACTCCCGGGGTCAGACACAGAGTGAATCTCCCTCCACACCGTCCAATCACACTCTCCCGGGGTCAGACACAGAGTGATTATTCCTCTACACGATCCCATCGCACAATCCCGGGGTCAGACACAAAGTGAATCTCCCTCCACACAGTCCCATCACACACATCCGGTGTCAGACACAGAGTGAATCTCCCTCCTACCCGTCCCATCACACTCTCCCGATTTCAGACACAGACTGAATCTCCCTCCACACCGTCCCATCACACACTCCCGGGGTCAGACATAGAGTGATTATTCCTCTACACGGTCCATTCAAACACTCCCGGGGTCAGACACAGAGTGATTTTTCCACTACACGGTCCCATCAAACACACCCGGGGCAGACACATTGTGATTATTCCTCTACACGGTCCCATCAAAAACTCTCTGCGTCAGACACAGAGTGATTATTACTCTACACGGTCCAATCAAACACTCCCGGGGTCAGACACAGAGTGATTATGCCTCTACACGGTCCCATCAAACACTCCCGGGGTCAGATACAGAGTGATTATTCCTCTACACCGTCCCATCAAACACTCCCCGGGTCAGACACAGACTGATTATTCCTCTACACGGACCCATCACACACTCCCGAGGTCAGACAATGAGTGAATCACTCTCCACACCGTCTCACCACACTCTCACCGGATCAGGCACAGTGTGATTATTCCTCTACACTGTCCCATCAAACACTCCCGGGGTCAGACAAAGAGTGAACCTCCCTCCACACCGTCCCATCACACACTCCCGGGGTCAGACACAGAGTGAATCTCCCTCCAGACCGTCCCATCACACACTCCCGTGGTCAGACACAGAGTGATTATTCCTCTACACGGTCCCATCAACATTCCCGGGGGTCAGACACAGAGTGATTATTCCTCTACACGGTCCTATCAAACACTCCCGGGGGTCAGACACAGAGTGAATCTCCCTCCACACCGTCACATCACACTCTCCCGGGGTCAGACACAGAGTGAATCTCACTCTACACCGCCCATTACACACTCCCGGGGTCAGACACAGAGTGAATCTCCCTCCACACCGTCCCATCATACTCTCCCGGGGTCACACACACAGAGACTATTCCTCTACACGAACCCATCACACAATCCCGGGGTCAGGCACAGAGTGAATCTCCCTCCACACCTTCCCATCACACACATCCGGTGGCAGACGCAGAGTGAATCTCCATCCTACCCATCCCATCACACTCCCCCGAGTTCAGACATATACTGAATCTCCCTCCACACCGTCCCATCACACACTCCCGGGGACAGACACAGAGTGATTATTCCTCTGCACGGTCCCAACAAACACTCCCGGGGTCAGACACAGAGTGATTATTCCTCTACACCGTCCCATCGTACACTCACGGGGCAGACACAGAGTGATTATTCCTCTACAGGGTCCCATCAAACACCCCCGGGGTCAGACACAGATTGATTATTCCTCTACACGGTCCCATCAAACACTCTCGGTTTCAGACACAGAGTGAATCTCCCTACACACCGTCCCATCACACACTCCCGTGGTCAGACACAGAGTGACTATTACTCTACACGGTCGCATCACACACTCCCGAGGTCAGACAAAGAGTGAATCTCCCTCCACACCGTCCCATCGTACACTCCCCGGGTCAGACACAGAGTGATTGTTCCTCTACACGGTCCCATCAAGCACTCCTGGGTTCAGACACAGAGTGAATCTCCCTCCACACCGCCCCATCACACACTCCCTTGGTCAGACACAGAGTGATTATTCCTCTACACGGTCCCATCAAACACTCCCGGGGTCAGACACAGAGTGAATCTCCCTCCAGACCGTCCCATCACACACTCCCGTGGTCAGACACAGAGTGATTATTCCTCTGCACGGTCCCAACAAACACTCCCGGGGGTCAGACACTGAGTGATTATTCCTCTACACGGTCCCATCAAACACTCCCTGGGTCAGACACAGAGTGATTATTACTCTACACGGTCCAGTCAAACACTCCCGGGGTAACATACAGTGTGATTATGCCTCTACACGGTCCCATCAAACACTCCCGGGGTCAGACACAGACTGATTATTCCTCTACACGGACCCATCACACACTCCCGAGGTCAGACAATTGGTGAATCACTCTCCACACCGTCTCATCACACTCTCACGGGGTCAGGCACAGAGTGATTATTCCTCTACACGGTCCCATCAAACACTCTCGGGGTCAGACAAAGAGTGAATCTCCCTCCAGACCGTCCATCACACACTCCCGTGGTCAGACACAGAGTGATTATTCCTCTACACGGTCCCATCAACATTCCCGGGGGTCAGACACAGAGTGATTATTCCTCTACACGGTCCCATCAAACACTCCCGGGGGTCAGACACAGAGTGATTGTTCCTCTGCACTGTCCCATCAAACACTCCCGGGGGTCAGACACAGAGTGAATCTCACTCCACACCGCCCATTACACACTCCCGGGGTCAGACACTGAGTGAATCTCCCTCCACACCGTCCCATCACACTCTCCCGGGGTCAGACACAGAGTGATTATTCCTCTACACGAACCCATCAAACACTCCCGGGGTCAGACACAGAGTGAATCTCCCTCCTACCCGTCCCATCACACTCTCCCGATTTCAGACACAGACTGAATCTCCCTCCACACCGTCCCATCACACACTCCCGGGGTCAGACATAGAGTGATTATTCCTCTACACGGTCCATTCAAACACTCCCGGGGGTCAGACACAGAGTGATTATTCCTCTACACGATCCCATCAAACACACCCGGGGTCAGACACATTGTGATTATTCCTCTGCACGGTCCCATCAAAGACTCTCTGGGTCAGACACAGAGTGATTATTACTCTAGACGGTCCAATCAAAAACTCCCGGGGTCAGACACAGAGTGATTATGCCTCTAAACGGTCCATCAAACACTCCCGGGGTCAGATACTGAGTGATTATTCCTCTACACGGTCCCATCAAACACTCCCGGGGTCAGACACAGACTGATTATTCCTCTACTCGGACCCATCACACACTCCTGAGGTCAGAAAATGAGTGAATCACTCTCCACACCGTCTCATCACACTCTCACGGGGTCAGGGACAGAGTGATTATTCCTCTACACGGTCCCATCAAACACTCCCGTGGTCAGAAAAAGAGTGAATCTCCCTCCACACCGTTCCATCACACACTCCCGGGGTCAGACACAGAGTGAACTTCCATCCACACCGTCCCATCACATACTCCCGGGGTCAGACACAGAGTGAATCTCCCTCCACATCGTCCCATCAAACACTCCCGTGTGTCAGACACAGAGTGATTATTCCTCCACACGGTCCCATCACACACTCCCGTGGTCAGACACAGAGTGATTATTCCTCTACACGGTCCCATCACATACTCCCGTGGTCAAACACAGAGTGATTATTCCCATACACAGTCGCATAACACTCTCCCGAGGTCAGACAAGCAGTGAATCTCCCTCCACACCGTCTCATCACACGCTCACGGGGTCAGACACAGAGTGATTATTCCTCTACCCGGTACCATCAAACAATGCCTGGGTGAGACAAAAAGTGAATCTCCCTCCACACCATCCCATCAAACACTCCCGGGGTTAGACACAGAGTGAATCTCACTCTACACCGCCCATTACACACTCCCGGGGTCAGACACAGAGTGAATCTCCCTCCACACCGTCCCATCACACTCTCCCTGGGTCAGACACAGAGTGGTTATTCCTCTACACGAACCCATCACACAATCCCGGGGTCAGACACAGAGTGAATCTCCCTCCACACCGTCACATCACACACATCCGGTGTCAGACACAGAGTGAATCTCCCTCATACCCGTCCCATTAAACTCTCCCGATTTCAGACACAGACTGAATCTCCCTCCACACCGTCCCATCACACACTCCCGGGGTCAGACATAGAGTGATTATTCCTCTACACGGTCCATTCAAACACTCCCGGGTGTCAGACACAGAGTGATTATTCCTCTACACGGTCCCATTAAACACACCCGGGGTCAGACACATTGTGATTATTCCTCTACACGGTCCCATCAAAAACTCCCTGGGTCAGACACAGAGTGATTATTACTCTACACGGTCCAATCAAACACTCCCGGGGTCAGACCCAGAGTGATTATGCCTCTACACGGTCCCATCAAACACTCCCGTGGTCAGATACTGAGTGATTATTCCTCTACACGGTCCCATCAAACACTCCCGGGGTCAGACACAGACTGATTATTCCTCTACTCCGACCCATCACACACTCCCGGTGTCAGACATAGAGTGATTATTCCTCTACACGGTCCATTCAAACACTCCCGTGTGTCAGACACAGAGTGATTATTCCTCTACACGGTCCCATCAAACACTCCCGGGTGTCAGACACATTGTGATTATTCCTCTACACGGTCCCATCAAAAACTCCCGTGTGTCAGACACAGAGTGATTATTCCTCTACACGGTCCCATCAAACACTCCCGGGTGTCAGACACATTGTGATTATTCCTCTACACGGTCCCATCAAAAACTCCCTGGGTCAGACACAGAGTGATTATTACTCTACACGGTCCAATCAAACACTCCCGGGGTCAGACACAGAGTGATTATGCCTCTACACGGTCCCATCAAACACTCCCGTGGTCAGATGCTGAGTGATTATTCCTCTACACGGTCCCATCAAACACTCCCGGGGTCAGACACAGACTGATTATTCCTCTACTCGGACCCATCACACTCTCCCGGGGTCAGAAAAAGAGTGAATCTCCCTCCACACCGTCCCATCACACACTCCCGGGGTCAGACTCAGAGTGATTATGCCTCTACACGGTCCCATCAAACACGCCCGGGGTCAGACACAGAGTGATTATTCCTCTACACGGTCCCATCGTACACTCCCGGGGTCAGACACAGAGTGATTATTCCTCTACACGGTCCCATCAAACACTCCCGGGGGTCAGACAGAGAGTGATTATTCCTCTACACTGTCCCATCAAACACTCCCGGGGGTCAGACTCAGAGTGAATCTCACTCCACACCGCCCATTACACTCTCCCGGGGTCAGACACTGTGTGACTCTCCCTCCACACCGTCCCATCACACTCTCCCGGGGTCAGACACAGAGTGATTATTCCTCTACAAGAACCCATCACACTCTCCCGGGGTCAGACACAGAGTGATTATTCCTCTACACGAACCCATCACACAATCCCGGGGTCAGACACAGAGTGAATATCCCTCCTACCCGTCCCAACACACTCTCCGGATTTCAGACACAGACTGAATCTCCCTCCACACCGTCCCATCACACACTCCCGGGGTCAGACATAGAGTGATTATTCCTCTACACGGTCCATTCAAACACTCCCGGGGGTCAGACACTGAGTGATTATTCCTCCACACGATCCCATCAAACACACCCGGGGTCAGACACATTGTGATTATTCCTCTGCACGGTCCAATCAAACACTCCCGGGGTCAGACACAGAGTGATTATTACTCTAAACGGTCCCATCAAACACTCCCGGGGTCAGATACTGAGTGATTATTCCTCTACACGGTCCCATCAAACACTCCCGGGGTCAGACACAGACTGATTATTCCTCTACTCGGACCCATCACACACTCCTGAGGTCAGAAAATGAGTGAATCACTCTCCACACCGTCTCATCACACTCTCACGGGGTCAGGGACAGAGTGATTATTCCTCTACACGGTCCCATCAAACACTCCCGGGATCAGACACAGAGTGAATCTCCCTCCACATCGTCCCATCACACACTCCCGGCGTCAGACACAAAGTGAATCTCCCTCCACACCGTCCCATCACACACTACTAGGGTCAGACACAGAGTGAATCTCCCTCCAGACCGTCCTATCACATACTCCCGGGGTCACACACAGAGTGATTATTCCTCTACACGGTCCCATCATACACACCCGGGGGTCAGACACGGAGTGATTATTCCTCTACACAGTCCCATCAAACACCCCCGGGGTCAAACACAGAGTGAATCTCCCTATACACAGTCCCATCACACACTCCCGGGGTCAGAAACAGAGTGATTATTCATCTACACGGTCCCATCAAAGACTCCCGGGGTCAGGCACAGAGTGAATCTCCCTCCAGACCGTCCAATCACACAGTCCCGTGGTCAGACACAGAGTGATTATTCCTCTGTACGGTCCCATCAAACACTCCCGGGGGTCAGACACAAAGTGATTATACCTCTACACTGTCACATCAAACACTCCCGGGGGTCAGACACAGAGTGAATCTCACTCCACACCGCAGATTACACACTCCCGGGGTCAGACACAGAGTGAATCCCCCTCCACACCGTCCCATCACACTCTCCCGGGGTCAGACACAGAGTGATTATTCCTCTACACGAACCCATCACACTCTCCCGGGGTCAGACACAGAGTGATTATTCCTCTACACGAACCCATCACACAATCCCGGGGTCAGACACAGAGTGAATCTCCCTCCTACCCGTCCCATCACACTCTCCCGATTTCAGACACAGACTGAATCTCCCTCCACACCGTCCCATCACACACTCCCGGGGTCAGACATAGAGTGATTATTCCTCTACACGGTCCATTCAAACACTCCCGGGGGTCAGACACAGAGTGATTATTCCTCTACACGATCCCATCAAACACACCCGGGGTCAGACACATTGTGATTATTCCTCTGCACGGTCCCATCAAAAACTCTCTGGGTCAGACACAGAGTGATTATTACTCTAGACGGTCCCATCAAACACTCCCGGGTTCAGATACTGAGTGATTATTCCTCTACACGGTCCCATCAAACACTCCCGGGGTCAGACACAGACTGATTATTCCTCTACTCGGACCCTTCACACACTCCTGAGGTCAGAAAATTAGTGAATCACTCTCCACACCGTCTCATCACACTCTCACGGGGTCAGGGACAGAGTGAACTTCCATCCACACCGTCCCATCACATCCTCCCGGGGTCAGACATAGAGTGATTATTCCTCTACACGGTCCATTCAAACACTCCCGGGTGTCAGACACAGAGTGATTATTCCTCTACACGGTCCCATTAAACACACCCGGGGTCAGACACATTGTGATTATTCCTCTACACGGTCCCATCAAAAACTCCCTGGGTCAGACACAGAGTGATTATTACTCTACACGGTCCAATCAAACACTCCCGGGGTCAGACCCAGAGTGATTATGCCTCTACACGGTCCCATCAAACACTCCCGTGGTCAGATACTGAGTGATTATTCCTCTACACGGTCCCATCAAACACTCCCGGGGTCAGACACAGACTGATTATTCCTCTACTCCGACCCATCACACACTCCCGGTGTCAGACATAGAGTGATTATTCCTCTACACGGTCCATTCAAACACTCCCGTGTGTCAGACACAGAGTGATTATTCCTCTACACGGTCCCATCAAACACTCCCGGGTGTCAGACACATTGTGATTATTCCTCTACACGGTCCCATCAAAAACTCCCGTGTGTCAGACACAGAGTGATTATTCCTCTACACGGTCCCATCAAACACTCCCGGGTGTCAGACACATTGTGATTATTCCTCTACACGGTCCCATCAAAAACTCCCTGGGTCAGACACAGAGTGATTATTACTCTACACGGTCCAATCAAACACTCCCGGGGTCAGACACAGAGTGATTATGCCTCTACACGGTCCCATCAAACACTCCCGTGGTCAGATGCTGAGTGATTATTCCTCTACACGGTCCCATCAAACACTCCCGGGGTCAGACACAGACTGATTATTCCTCTACTCGGACCCATCACACTCTCCCGGGGTCAGAAAAAGAGTGAATCTCCCTCCACACCGTCCCATCACACACTCCCGGGGTCAGACTCAGAGTGATTATGCCTCTACACGGTCCCATCAAACACGCCCGGGGTCAGACACAGAGTGATTATTCCTCTACACGGTCCCATCGTACACTCCCGGGGTCAGACACAGAGTGATTATTCCTCTACACGGTCCCATCAAACACTCCCGGGGGTCAGACAGAGAGTGATTATTCCTCTACACTGTCCCATCAAACACTCCCGGGGGTCAGACTCAGAGTGAATCTCACTCCACACCGCCCATTACACTCTCCCGGGGTCAGACACTGTGTGACTCTCCCTCCACACCGTCCCATCACACTCTCCCGGGGTCAGACACAGAGTGATTATTCCTCTACAAGAACCCATCACACTCTCCCGGGGTCAGACACAGAGTGATTATTCCTCTACACGAACCCATCACACAATCCCGGGGTCAGACACAGAGTGAATATCCCTCCTACCCGTCCCAACACACTCTCCGGATTTCAGACACAGACTGAATCTCCCTCCACACCGTCCCATCACACACTCCCGGGGTCAGACATAGAGTGATTATTCCTCTACACGGTCCATTCAAACACTCCCGGGGGTCAGACACTGAGTGATTATTCCTCCACACGATCCCATCAAACACACCCGGGGTCAGACACATTGTGATTATTCCTCTGCACGGTCCAATCAAACACTCCCGGGGTCAGACACAGAGTGATTATTACTCTAAACGGTCCCATCAAACACTCCCGGGGTCAGATACTGAGTGATTATTCCTCTACACGGTCCCATCAAACACTCCCGGGGTCAGACACAGACTGATTATTCCTCTACTCGGACCCATCACACACTCCTGAGGTCAGAAAATGAGTGAATCACTCTCCACACCGTCTCATCACACTCTCACGGGGTCAGGGACAGAGTGATTATTCCTCTACACGGTCCCATCAAACACTCCCGGGATCAGACACAGAGTGAATCTCCCTCCACATCGTCCCATCACACACTCCCGGCGTCAGACACAAAGTGAATCTCCCTCCACACCGTCCCATCACACACTACTAGGGTCAGACACAGAGTGAATCTCCCTCCAGACCGTCCTATCACATACTCCCGGGGTCACACACAGAGTGATTATTCCTCTACACGGTCCCATCATACACACCCGGGGGTCAGACACGGAGTGATTATTCCTCTACACAGTCCCATCAAACACCCCCGGGGTCAAACACAGAGTGAATCTCCCTATACACAGTCCCATCACACACTCCCGGGGTCAGAAACAGAGTGATTATTCATCTACACGGTCCCATCAAAGACTCCCGGGGTCAGGCACAGAGTGAATCTCCCTCCAGACCGTCCAATCACACAGTCCCGTGGTCAGACACAGAGTGATTATTCCTCTGTACGGTCCCATCAAACACTCCCGGGGGTCAGACACAAAGTGATTATACCTCTACACTGTCACATCAAACACTCCCGGGGGTCAGACACAGAGTGAATCTCACTCCACACCGCAGATTACACACTCCCGGGGTCAGACACAGAGTGAATCCCCCTCCACACCGTCCCATCACACTCTCCCGGGGTCAGACACAGAGTGATTATTCCTCTACACGAACCCATCACACTCTCCCGGGGTCAGACACAGAGTGATTATTCCTCTACACGAACCCATCACACAATCCCGGGGTCAGACACAGAGTGAATCTCCCTCCTACCCGTCCCATCACACTCTCCCGATTTCAGACACAGACTGAATCTCCCTCCACACCGTCCCATCACACACTCCCGGGGTCAGACATAGAGTGATTATTCCTCTACACGGTCCATTCAAACACTCCCGGGGGTCAGACACAGAGTGATTATTCCTCTACACGATCCCATCAAACACACCCGGGGTCAGACACATTGTGATTATTCCTCTGCACGGTCCCATCAAAAACTCTCTGGGTCAGACACAGAGTGATTATTACTCTAGACGGTCCCATCAAACACTCCCGGGTTCAGATACTGAGTGATTATTCCTCTACACGGTCCCATCAAACACTCCCGGGGTCAGACACAGACTGATTATTCCTCTACTCGGACCCATCACACACTCCTGAGGTCAGAAAATTAGTGAATCACTCTCCACACCGTCTCATCACACTCTCACGGGGTCAGGGACAGAGTGAACTTCCATCCACACCGTCCCATCACATCCTCCCGGGGTCAGACACAGAGTGAATCTCCCTCCACATCGTCCCATCAAACACTCCCGTGGGTCAGACACAGAGTGATTATTCCTCCACACGGTCCCATCACACACTCCCGTGGTCAGACACAGAGTGATTATTCCTCTACACGGTCCCATCACATACTCCCCTGGTCAGACACAGAGTGATTATTCCTCTACACAGTCGCATAACACTCTCCCGAGGTCAGACAAGCAGTGAATCTCCCTCCACACCGTCTCATCACACGCTCACGGGGTCAGACACAGAGTGATTATTCCTCTACCCGGTACCATCAAACAATGCCTGGGTCAGACAAAAAGTGAATCTCCCTCCACACCATCCCATCAAACACTCCCGGGGTCAGACACAGAGTGAATCTCACTCTACACCGCCCATTACACACTCCCGGGGTCAGACACAGAGTGAATCTCCCTCCACACCGTCCCATCAGACTCTCCCGGGGTCAGACACAGAGTGGTTATTCCTCTACACGAACCCTTCACACAATCCCGGTGTCAGACACAGAGTGAATCTCCCTCATACCCGTCCCATTAAACTCTCCCGATTTCAGACACAGACTGAATCTCCCTCCACACCTTCCCATCACACACTCCCGGGGTCAGACATAGAGTGATTATTCCTCTACACGGTCCATTCAAACACTCCCGGGTGTCAGACACAGATTGATTATTCCTCTACACGGTCCCATTAAACACACCCGGGGTCAGACACATTGTGATTATTCCTCTACACGGTCCCATCAAAAACTCCCTGGGTCAGACACAGAGTGATTATTACTCTACACGGTCCAAACCAACACTCCCGGGGTCAGACACAGTGATTATGCCTCTACACGGTCCCATCAAACACTCCCGGGGTCAGATAATGAGTGATTATTCCTCTACACGGTCCCATCAAACACTCCCGGGGTCAGACACAGACTGATTATTCCTCTACCCGGTACCATCAAACAATGCCTGGGTCAGACAAAAAGTGAATCTCCCTCCACACCATCCCATCAAACACTCCCGGGGTCAGACACAGAGTGAATCTCACTCTACACCGCCCATTACACACTCCCGGGGTCAGACACAGAGTGAATCTCCCTCCACACCGTCCCATCACACTCTCCCGGGGTCAGACTCAGAGTGATTATGCCTCTACACGGTCCCATCAAACACTCCCGGGGTCAGACACAGAGGGAATGTCCCTCCACACCGTCCCATCACACACTACTAGGGTCAGACACAGAGAGAATCTCCCTCCAGACCGTCCCATCACATACTCCCGGGGTCAGACACAGAGTGAATCTCCCTCCACATCGTCCCATCAAACACTCCCGTGGGTCAGACACAGAGTGATTATTCCTCCACACGGTCCCATCACACACTCCCGTGGTCAGACACAGAGTGATTATTCCTCTACACGGTCCCATCACATACTCCCCTGGTCAGACACAGAGTGATTATTCCTCTACACAGTCGCATAACACTCTCCCGAGGTCAGACAAGCAGTGAATCTCCCTCCACACCGTCTCATCACACGCTCACGGGGTCAGACACAGAGTGATTATTCCTCTACCCGGTACCATCAAACAATGCCTGGGTCAGACAAAAAGTGAATCTCCCTCCACACCATCCCATCAAACACTCCCGGGGTCAGACACAGAGTGAATCTCACTCTACACCGCCCATTACACACTCCCGGGGTCAGACACAGAGTGAATCTCCCTCCACACCGTCCCATCAGACTCTCCCGGGGTCAGACACAGAGTGGTTATTCCTCTACACGAACCCTTCACACAATCCCGGTGTCAGACACAGAGTGAATCTCCCTCATACCCGTCCCATTAAACTCTCCCGATTTCAGACACAGACTGAATCTCCCTCCACACCTTCCCATCACACACTCCCGGGGTCAGACATAGAGTGATTATTCCTCTACACGGTCCATTCAAACACTCCCGGGTGTCAGACACAGATTGATTATTCCTCTACACGGTCCCATTAAACACACCCGGGGTCAGACACATTGTGATTATTCCTCTACACGGTCCCATCAAAAACTCCCTGGGTCAGACACAGAGTGATTATTACTCTACACGGTCCAAACCAACACTCCCGGGGTCAGACACAGTGATTATGCCTCTACACGGTCCCATCAAACACTCCCGGGGTCAGATAATGAGTGATTATTCCTCTACACGGTCCCATCAAACACTCCCGGGGTCAGACACAGACTGATTATTCCTCTACCCGGTACCATCAAACAATGCCTGGGTCAGACAAAAAGTGAATCTCCCTCCACACCATCCCATCAAACACTCCCGGGGTCAGACACAGAGTGAATCTCACTCTACACCGCCCATTACACACTCCCGGGGTCAGACACAGAGTGAATCTCCCTCCACACCGTCCCATCACACTCTCCCGGGGTCAGACTCAGAGTGATTATGCCTCTACACGGTCCCATCAAACACTCCCGGGGTCAGACACAGAGGGAATGTCCCTCCACACCGTCCCATCACACACTACTAGGGTCAGACACAGAGAGAATCTCCCTCCAGACCGTCCCATCACATACTCCCGGGGTCAGACACAGAGTGAATCTCCCTCCACATCGTCCCATCAAACACTCCCGTGGGTCAGACACAGAGTGATTATTCCCCCACACGGTCCCATCACACACTCCCGTGGTCAGACACAGAGTGTTTATTCCTCTACACGGTCCCATCACACACTCCCGTGGTCAGACACAGAGTGATTATTGCTCTACACGGTCGCATCACACTCTCCCGAGGTCAGACAAACAGAGAATCTCCCTCCACACCGTCTCATCACACGCTCACGGGGTCAGACACAGAGTGATTATTCCTCTACACGGTACCATCAAACAATCCCTGGGTCAGACAAAAAGTGAATCTCCCTCCACACCGTCCCATCAAACACTCCCGGGGTCAGACACAGAGTGATTATTCCTCTACACCTTCCCATCAAACACTCCCTGTGTCAGACACAGAGTGATTATTCCTCTACACGGTCCCATCAAACACTCCCGGGTTCAGACACAGAGTGTATCTCCCTCCACACCGTCCCATCACACGCTCCCGTGGTCAGACACAGAGAGATTATTCCTCTACACGGTCCCATCAAACACTCCCGGGGTCAGACACAGAGTGAATCTCCATCCGCACCGTCCCATCACACACTCCCGGGGTCAGACACAGTGTGATTATTCCTAAACACGGTCCCATCAAACAGTCCCGGGATCAGACACAGAGTGAATCTCCCTCCAAACCGTCCCATCACTCACTCCCGGGGTCAGACACAGAGTGAGTCTCCCTCCACATCGTCCCATCACACACTCCCGGCGTCAGACACAAAGTGAATCTTCTTCCACACCGTCCCATCACACACTACTAGGGTCAGACACAGAGATAATCTCCCTCCAGACCTTCCCATCACATACTCCCGGGGTCAGACACAGAGTGAATCTCCTTCCACACCGTACCATCACACACTACTAGGGACAGACACAGAGATAATCTCCCTCCACATCGTCCTATCAAACACACCCGGGGTTCAGACACAGAGTGATTATTCCTCTACAAGGTCCCCTCAACACTCCCGGGGTCAGACACAGAGTGAATCTCCCTCCACACCGTCCCATCGTACACTCACGGGGTCAGACACAGAGTGAAACTCCCTCCACACCGTCCCATCACACACTACTTGGGTCAGACACAGAGTGAATCTCCCTCCAAATCGTCCCATCAAACACTCCCGGGGGACAGACACAGAGTGATTATTCCTCTACACGGTCCCATCAAACACTCCCGGGGTCAGACGCGGAGCGATTATTCCTCTACACGGTCCCAACAAAGACTCCCTGGGTCAGACACAGAGGGATTATTACTCTGCACGGTCCCATCAAACACTCCCGGGGTCAGACACAGAGTGATTATGCCTGTACACGGTCCCATCAAACACTCCCGGGGTCAGACACAGAGTGATTATTCCTCTACACGGTACCATCAAACACCCCCGTGGTCAGACACAGAGTGATTATTCCTCTACACCGTCCAATCAAACACTCTCGGTTTCAGACACAGTGTGAATCTCCGGCCACACCGTCCCATCACACAGTCCCGTGGTCAGACACAGAGTGATTATTCATCAACACGGTCGCATCACACACTCCCGAGGTCAGACAAAGAGTGAATCTCCCTCCACACCGTGTCATCAGACGCAGAGGGATTATTCCTCTACACGGTCCCATCAAACAATCCCTGGGTCAGACACAGAGTGAATCTCCCTCCACACCGTCCCATCACACACTCCCGTGGTCAGACACAGAGAGATTATTCCTCTACACGGTCCCATTAAACACTCCCGGTGTCAGACACAGAGTCATTATCCCTCTACAAGGTCACATCAAACACTTCCGTGGTCAGACACAGAGTGATTCTTCCTCTACACGGCCCCATCAAACTTTCCCTGGATCAGACACAGACTGAATCTCCCTCCACACCGTCCCATCATACAATCCCGGGGTCAGACACAAAGTGATTATTCCTCTACACGGTCCAATCAAACAACCCCGGGGTCAGCCGCAGAGTGATTATCCCTCTACAATCACACACTCCCGGGGTCAGACACAGAGAGATTATTCCTCTACACGGTCCCATCAAACACTCCCGGGGTCAGACACAGACTGAATCTCCCTCCACACCGTCCCATCACACACTCCCGTGGTCAAACACAGAGTGAGTATTCCTCTACATGGTTCCATCAAACACTCCCGGGGTCAGACACAGGGTGAATCTCCCTCCACACAGTCCCATCACACACTCCCAGGGTCAGACACAGAGGGATTATTCCTCTACATGGTTCCATCAAACACTCCGGGGGTCAGACACAGTGTGAATCTCCCTCCACACAGTCCCATCACACACTCCCAGGGTCAGACACAGTGGGATTATTCCTCTACACGGTCCCATCAAACACTCGCGGGGTCAGACACAGAGTGAATCTCCCTCCACACCGTCCCATCACACACTCCCGGGGTCAGACACAGAGAGATTATTCCTCTACACGGTACCGTCAAACACTCCCGGGGTCAGACACAGAGAGATTATTACTCTACACGGTCCCATCAAACAATCCCGGTGTCAGACACAGAGTCATTATTCCTCTACAAGGTCTCATCAAACTCTTCCGTGGTCAGACACAGAGTGATTATTCCTCTACACGGTACCATCACACTCTCCCGGTGTCAGACACAGGGTGAATCTCCTTCAACACTGTCCTATCACACTCTGCCGGGGTCAGACCCACAGTGATTATTCCTCTACACGGTACCATCAAACAGTCCCAGGGTCAGACACAGAGTGAATCACCCACTACGGCGTCCCATCACACACTCCCGGGGTAAGACACAGAGTGATGATTCCTCTACACGGTCCCATCAAACACTCCCGGGGTCAGATACAGAGTGATTATTCCTCTACACCGTCCCATCAAACACTCCCCGGGTCAGACACAGACTGATTATTCCTCTACACGGACCCATCACACACTCCCGAGGTCAGACAATTAGTGAATCACTCTCCACACCGTCTCACCACACTCTCACCGGATCAGGCACAGTGTGATTATTCCTCTACACTGTCCCATCAAACACTCCCGGGGTCAGACAAAGAGTGAACCTCCCTCCACACCGTCCCATCACACACTCCCGGGGTCAGACACAGAGTGAATCTCCCTCCAGACCGTCCCATCACACACTCCCGTGGTCAGACACAGAGTGATTATTCCTCTACACGGTCCCATCAACATTCCCGGGGGTCAGACACAGAGTGATTATTCCTCTACACGGTCCTATCAAACACTCCCGGGGGTCAGACACAGAGTGAATCTCCCTCCACACCGTCACATCACACTCTCCCGGGGTCAAACACAGAGTGAATCTCACTCTACACCGCCCATTACACACTCCCGGGGTCAGACACAGAGTGAATCTCCCTCCACACCGTCCCATCATACTCTCCCGGGGTCACACACACAGAGACTATTCCTCTACACGAACCCATCACACAATCCCGGGGTCAGGCACAGAGTGAATCTCCCTCCACACCTTCCCATCACACACATCCGGTGGCAGACGCAGAGTGAATCTCCATCCTACCCATCCCATCACACTCCCCCGAGTTCAGACATATACTGAATCTCCCTCCACACCGTCCCATCACACACTCCCGGGGACAGACACAGAGTGATTATTCCTCTGCACGGTCCCAACAAACACTCCCGGGGTCAGACACAGAGTGATTATTCCTCTACACCGTCCCATCGTACACTCACGGGGCAGACACAGAGTGATTATTCCTCTACAGGGTCCCATCAAACACCCCCGGGGTCAGACACAGAGTGACTATTACTCTACACGGTCGCATCACACACTCCCGAGGTCAGACAAAGAGTGAATCTCCCTCCACACCGTCCCATCGTACACTCCCCGGGTCAGACACAGAGTGATTGTTCCTCTACACGGTCCCATCAAGCACTCCTGGGTTCAGACACAGAGTGAATCTCCCTCCACACCGCCCCATCACACACTCCCTTGGTCAGACACAGAGTGATTATTCCTCTACACGGTCCCATCAAACACTCCCGGGGTCAGACACAGAGTGAATCTCCCTCCAGACCGTCCCATCACACACTCCCGTGGTCAGACACAGAGTGATTATTCCTCTGCACGGTCCCATCAAACACTCCCGGGGGTCAGACACTGAGTGATTATTCCTCTACACGGTCCCATCAAACACTCCCTGGGTCAGACACAGAGTGATTATTACTCTACACGGTCCAGTCAAACACTCCCGGGGTAACATACAGTGTGATTATGCCTCTACACGGTCCCATCAAACACTCCCGGGGTCAGACACAGACTGATTATTCCTCTACACGGACCAATCACACACTCCCGAGGTCAGACAATTGGTGAATCACTCTCCACACCGTCTCATCACACTCTCACGGGGTCAGGCACAGAGTGATTATTCCTCTACACGGTCCCATCACACTCTCCCGGGGTCAGACACAGAGTGATTATTCCTCTACACGAACCCATCACACTCTCCCGGGGTCAGACACAGAGTGATTATTCCTCTACACGAACCCATCACACAATCCCGGGGTCAGACACAGAGTGAATCTCCCTCCTACCCGTCCCATCACACTCTCCCGATTTCAGACACAGACTGAATCTCCCTCCACACCGTCCCATCACACACTCCCGGGGTCAGACATAGAGTGATTATTCCTCTACACGGTCCATTCAAACACTCCCGGGGGTCAGACACAGAGTGATTATTCCTCTACACGATCCCATCAAACACCCGGGGTCAGACACATTGTGATTATTCCTCTGCACGGTCCCATCAAAAACTCTCTGGGTCAGACACAGAGTGATTATTACTCTAGACGGTCCCATCAAACACTCCCGGGTTCAGATACTGAGTGATTATTCCTCTACACGGTCCCATCAAACACTCCCGGGGTCAGACACAGACTGATTATTCCTCTACTCGGACCCATCACACACTCCTGAGGTCAGAAAATTAGTGAATCACTCTCCACACCGTCTCATCACACTCTCACGGGGTCAGGGACAGAGTGAACTTCCATCCACACCGTCCCATCACATCCTCCCGGGGTCAGACACAGAGTGAATCTCCCTCCACATCGTCCCATCAAACACTCCCGTGGGTCAGACACAGAGTGATTATTCCTCCACACGGTCCCATCACACACTCCCGTGGTCAGACACAGAGTGATTATTCCTCTACACGGTCCCATCACATACTCCCCTGGTCAGACACAGAGTGATTATTCCTCTACACAGTCGCATAACACTCTCCCGAGGTCAGACAAGCAGTGAATCTCCCTCCACACCGTCTCATCACACGCTCACGGGGTCAGACACAGAGTGATTATTCCTCTACCCGGTACCATCAAACAATGCCTGGGTCAGACAAAAAGTGAATCTCCCTCCACACCATCCCATCAAACACTCCCGGGGTCAGACACAGAGTAAATCTCACTCTACACCGCCCATTACACACTCCCGGGGTCAGACACAGAGTGAATCTCCCTCCACACCGTCCCATCAGACTCTCCCGGGGTCAGACACAGAGTGGTTATTCCTCTACACGAACCCTTCACACAATCCCGGTGTCAGACACAGAGTGAATCTCCCTCATACCCGTCCCATTAAACTCTCCCGATTTCAGACACAGACTGAATCTCCCTCCACACCTTCCCATCACACACTCCCGGGGTCAGACATAGAGTGATTATTCCTCTACACGGTCCATTCAAACACTCCCGGGTGTCAGACACAGATTGATTATTCCTCTACACGGTCCCATTAAACACACCCGGGGTCAGACACATTGTGATTATTCCTCTACACGGTCCCATCAAAAACTCCCTGGGTCAGACACAGAGTGATTATTACTCTACACGGTCCAAACCAACACTCCCGGGGTCAGACACAGTGATTATGCCTCTACACGGTCCCATCAAACACTCCCGGGGTCAGATAATGAGTGATTATTCCTCTACACGGTCCCATCAAACACTCCCGGGGTCAGACACAGACTGATTATTCCTCTACCCGGTACCATCAAACAATGCCTGGGTCAGACAAAAAGTGAATCTCCCTCCACACCATCCCATCAAACACTCCCGGGGTCAGACACAGAGTGAATCTCACTCTACACCGCCCATTACACACTCCCGGGGTCAGACACAGAGTGAATCTCCCTCCACACCGTCCCATCACACTCTCCCGGGGTCAGACTTAGAGTGATTATGCCTCTACACGGTCCCATCAAACACTCCCGGGGTCAGACACAGAGGGAATGTCCCTCCACACCGTCCCATCACACACTACTAGGGTCAGACACAGAGAGAATCTCCCTCCAGACCGTCCCATCACATACTCCCGGGGTCAGACACAGAGTGAATCTCCCTCCACATCGTCCCATCAAACACTCCCGTGGGTCAGACACAGAGTGATTATTCCTCCACACGGTCCCATCACACACTCCCGTGGTCAGACACAGAGTGATTATTCCTCTACACGGTCCCATCACATACTCCCCTGGTCAGACACAGAGTGATTATTCCTCTACACAGTCGCATAACACTCTCCCGAGGTCAGACAAGCAGTGAATCTCCCTCCACACCGTCTCATCACACGCTCACGGGGTCAGACACAGAGTGATTATTCCTCTACACAGTCGCATAACACTCTCCCGAGGTCAGACAAGCAGTGAATCTCCCTCCACACCGTCTCATCACACGCTCACGGGGTCAGACACAGAGTGATTATTCCTCTGCACGGTCCCATCAAACACTCCCGGGGGTCAGACACTGAGTGATTATTCCTCTACACGGTCCCATCAAACACTCCCTGGGTCAGACACAGAGTGATTATTACTCTACACGGTCCAGTCAAACACTCCCGGGGTAACATACAGTGTGATTATGCCTCTACACGGTCCCATCAAACACTCACGGGGTCAGACACAGACTGATTATTCCTCTACACGGACCCATCACACACTCCCGAGGTCAGACAATTGGTGAATCACTCTCCACACCGTCTCATCACACTCTCACGGGGTCAGGCACAGAGTGATTATTCCTCTACACGGTCCCATCAAACACTCTCGGGGTCAGACAAAGAGTGAATCTCCCTCCAGACCGTCCATCACACACTCCCGTGGTCAGACACAGAGTGATTATTCCTCTACACGGTCCCATCAACATTCCCGGGGGTCAGACACAGAGTGATTATTCCTCTACACGGTCCCATCAAACACTCCCGGGGGTCAGACACAGAGTGATTGTTCCTCTGCACTGTCCCATCAAACACTCCCGGGGGTCAGACACAGAGTGAATCTCACTCCACACCGCCCATTACACACTCCCGGGGTCAGACACTGAGTGAATCTCCCTCCACACCGTCCCATCACACTCTCCCGGGGTCAGACACAGAGTGATTATTCCTCTACACGAACCCATCAAACACTCCCGGGGTCAGACACAGAGTGAATCTCCCTCCTACCCGTCCCATCACACTCTCCCGATTTCAGACACAGACTGAATCTCCCTCCACACCGTCCCATCACACACTCCCGGGGTCAGACATAGAGTGATTATTCCTCTACACGGTCCATTCAAACACTCCCGGGGGTCAGACACAGAGTGATTATTCCTCTACACGATCCCATCAAACACACCCGGGGTCAGACACATTGTGATTATTCCTCTGCACGGTCCCATCAAAGACTCTCTGGGTCAGACACAGAGTGATTATTACTCTAGACGGTCCAATCAAAAACTCCCGGGGTCAGACACAGAGTGATTATGCCTCTAAACGGTCCATCAAACACTCCCGGGGTCAGATACTGAGTGATTATTCCTCTACACGGTCCCATCAACATTCCCGGGGGTCAGACACAGAGTGATTATTCCTCTACACGGTCCCATCAAACACTCCCGGGGGTCAGACACAGAGTGATTGTTCCTCTGCACTGTCCCATCAAACACTCCCGGGGGTCAGACACAGAGTGAATCTCACTCCACACCGCCCATTACACACTCCCGGGGTCAGACACTGAGTGAATCTCCCTCCACACCGTCCCATCACACTCTCCCGGGGTCAGACACAGAGTGATTATTCCTCTACACGAACCCATCAAACACTCCCGGGGTCAGACACAGAGTGAATCTCCCTCCTACCCGTCCCATCACACTCTCCCGATTTCAGACACAGACTGAATCTCCCTCCACACCGTCCCATCACACACTCCCGGGGTCAGACATAGAGTGATTATTCCTCTACACGGTCCATTCAAACACTCCCGGGGGTCAGACACAGAGTGATTATTCCTCTACACGATCCCATCAAACACACCCGGGGTCAGACACATTGTGATTATTCCTCTGCACGGTCCCATCAAAGACTCTCTGGGTCAGACACAGAGTGATTATTACTCTAGACGGTCCAATCAAAAACTCCCGGGGTCAGACACAGAGTGATTATGCCTCTAAACGGTCCATCAAACACTCCCGGGGTCAGATACTGAGTGATTATTCCTCTACACGGTCCCATCAAACACTCCCGGGGTCAGACACAGACTGATTATTCCTCTACTCGGACCCATCACACACTCCTGAGGTCAGAAAATGAGTGAATCACTCTCCACACCGTCTCATCACACTCTCACGGGGTCAGGGACAGAGTGATTATTCCTCTACACGGTCCCATCAAACACTCCCGTGGTCAGAAAAAGAGTGAATCTCCCTCCACACCGTTCCATCACACACTCCCGGGGTCAGACACAGAGTGAACTTCCATCCACACCGTCCCATCACATACTCCCGGGGTCAGACACAGAGTGAATCTCCCTCCACATCGTCCCATCAAACACTCCCGTGTGTCAGACACAGAGTGATTATTCCTCCACACGGTCCCATCACACACTCCCGTGGTCAGACACAGAGTGATTATTCCTCTACACGGTCCCATCACATACTCCCGTGGTCAAACACAGAGTGATTATTCCCATACACAGTCGCATAACACTCTCCCGAGGTCAGACAAGCAGTGAATCTCCCTCCACACCGTCTCATCACACGCTCACGGGGTCAGACACAGAGTGATTATTCCTCTACCCGGTACCATCAAACAATGCCTGGGTCAGACAAAAAGTGAATCTCCCTCCACACCATCCCATCAAACACTCCCGGGGTCAGACACAGAGTGAATCTCACTCTACACCGCCCATTACACACTCCCGGGGTCAGACACAGAGTGAATCTCCCTCCACACCGTCCCATCACACTCTCCCTGGGTCAGACACAGAGTGGTTATTCCTCTACACGAACCCATCACACAATCCCGGGGTCAGACACAGAGTGAATCTCCCTCCACACCGTCACATCACACACATCCGGTGTCAGACACAGAGTGAATCTCCCTCATACCCGTCCCATTAAACTCTCCCGATTTCAGACACAGACTGAATCTCCCTCCACACCGTCCCATCACACACTCCCGGGGTCAGACATAGAGTGATTATTCCTCTACACGGTCCATTCAAACACTCCCGGGTGTCAGACACAGAGTGATTATTCCTCTACACGGTCCCATTAAACACACCCGGGGTCAGACACATTGTGATTATTCCTCTACACGGTCCCATCAAAAACTCCCTGGGTCAGACACAGAGTGATTATTACTCTACACGGTCCAATCAAACACTCCCGGGGTCAGACCCAGAGTGATTATGCCTCTACACGGTCCCATCAAACACTCCCGTGGTCAGATACTGAGTGATTATTCCTCTACACGGTCCCATCAAACACTCCCGGGGTCAGACACAGACTGATTATTCCTCTACTCCGACCCATCACACACTCCCGGTGTCAGACATAGAGTGATTATTCCTCTACACGGTCCATTCAAACACTCCCGTGTGTCAGACACAGAGTGATTATTCCTCTACACGGTCCCATCAAACACTCCCGGGTGTCAGACACATTGTGATTATTCCTCTACACGGTCCCATCAAAAACTCCCGTGTGTCAGACACAGAGTGATTATTCCTCTACACGGTCCCATCAAACACTCCCGGGTGTCAGACACATTGTGATTATTCCTCTACACGGTCCCATCAAAAACTCCCTGGGTCAGACACAGAGTGATTATTACTCTACACGGTCCAATCAAACACTCCCGGGGTCAGACACAGAGTGATTATGCCTCTACACGGTCCCATCAAACACTCCCGTGGTCAGATGCTGAGTGATTATTCCTCTACACGGTCCCATCAAACACTCCCGGGGTCAGACACAGACTGATTATTCCTCTACTCGGACCCATCACACTCTCCCGGGGTCAGAAAAAGAGTGAATCTCCCTCCACACCGTCCCATCACACACTCCCGGGGTCAGACTCAGAGTGATTATGCCTCTACACGGTCCCATCAAACACGCCCGGGGTCAGACACAGAGTGATTATTCCTCTACACGGTCCCATCGTACACTCCCGGGGTCAGACACAGAGTGATTATTCCTCTACACGGTCCCATCAAACACTCCCGGGGGTCAGACAGAGAGTGATTATTCCTCTACACTGTCCCATCAAACACTCCCGGGGGTCAGACTCAGAGTGAATCTCACTCCACACCGCCCATTACACTCTCCCGGGGTCAGACATTGTGTGACTCTCCCTCCACACCGTCCCATCACACTCTCCCGGGGTCAGACACAGAGTGATTATTCCTCTACAAGAACCCATCACACTCTCCCGGGGTCAGACACAGAGTGATTATTCCTCTACACGAACCCATCACACAATCCCGGGGTCAGACACAGAGTGAATATCCCTCCTACCCGTCCCATCACACTCTCCCGATTTCAGACACAGACTGAATCTCCCTCCACACCGTCCCATCACACACTCCCGGGGTCAGACATAGAGTGATTATTCCTCTACACGGTCCATTCAAACACTCCCGGGGGTCAGACACTGAGTGATTATTCCTCCACACGATCCCATCAAACACACCCGGGGTCAGACACATTGTGATTATTCCTCTGCACGGTCCAATCAAACACTCCCGGGGTCAGACACAGAGTGATTATTACTCTAAACGGTCCCATCAAACACTCCCGGGGTCAGATACTGAGTGATTATTCCTCTACACGGTCCCATCAAACACTCCCGGGGTCAGACACAGACTGATTATTCCTCTACTCGGACCCATCACACACTCCTGAGGTCAGAAAATGAGTGAATCACTCTCCACACCGTCTCATCACACTCTCACGGGGTCAGGGACAGAGTGATTATTCCTCTACACGGTCCCATCAAACACTCCCGGGATCAGACACAGAGTGAATCTCCCTCCACATCGTCCCATCACACACTCCCGGCGTCAGACACAAAGTGAATCTCCCTCCACACCGTCCCATCACACACTACTAGGGTCAGACACAGAGTGAATCTCCCTCCAGACCGTCCTATCACATACTCCCGGGGTCACACACAGAGTGATTATTCCTCTACACGGTCCCATCATACACACCCGGGGGTCAGACACGGAGTGATTATTCCTCTACACAGTCCCATCAAACACCCCCGGGGTCAAACACAGAGTGAATCTCCCTATACACAGTCCCATCACACACTCCCGGGGTCAGAAACAGAGTGATTATTCATCTACACGGTCCCATCAAAGACTCCCGGGGTCAGGCACAGAGTGAATCTCCCTCCAGACCGTCCAATCACACAGTCCCGTGGTCAGACACAGAGTGATTATTCCTCTGTACGGTCCCATCAAACACTCCCGGGGGTCAGACACAAAGTGATTATACCTCTACACTGTCACATCAAACACTCCCGGGTGTCAGACACAGAGTGAATCTCACTCCACACCGCAGATTACACACTCCCGGGGTCAGAGACAGAGTGAATCCCCCTCCACACCGTCCCATCACACTCTCCCGGGGTCAGACACAGAGTGATTATTCCTCTACACGAACCCATCACACTCTCCCGGGGTCAGACACAGAGTGATTATTCCTCTACACGAACCCATCACACAATCCCGGGGTCAGACACAGAGTGAATCTCCCTCCTACCCGTCCCATCACACTCTCCCGATTTCAGACACAGACTGAATCTCCCTCCACACCGTCCCATCACACACTCCCGGGGTCAGACATAGAGTGATTATTCCTCTACACGGTCCATTCAAACACTCCCGGGGGTCAGACACAGAGTGATTATTCCTCTACACGATCCCATCAAACACACCCGGGGTCAGACACATTGTGATTATTCCTCTGCACGGTCCCATCAAAAACTCTCTGGGTCAGACACAGAGTGATTATTACTCTAGACGGTCCCATCAAACACTCCCGGGTTCAGATACTGAGTGATTATTCCTCTACACGGTCCCATCAAACACTCCCGGGGTCAGACACAGACTGATTATTCCTCTACTCGGACCCATCACACACTCCTGAGGTCAGAAAATTAGTGAATCACTCTCCACACCGTCTCATCACACTCTCACGGGGTCAGGGACAGAGTGAACTTCCATCCACACCGTCCCATCACATCCTCCCGGGGTCAGACACAGAGTGAATCTCCCTCCACATCGTCCCATCAAACACTCCCGTGGGTCAGACACAGAGTGATTATTCCTCCACACGGTCCCATCACACACTCCCGTGGTCAGACACAGAGTGATTATTCCTCTACACGGTCCCATCACATACTCCCCTGGTCAGACACAGAGTGATTATTCCTCTACACAGTCGCATAACACTCTCCCGAGGTCAGACAAGCAGTGAATCTCCCTCCACACCGTCTCATCACACGCTCACGGGGTCAGACACAGAGTGATTATTCCTCTACCCGGTACCATCAAACAATGCCTGGGTCAGACAAAAAGTGAATCTCCCTCCACACCATCCCATCAAACACTCCCGGGGTCAGACACAGAGTGAATCTCACTCTACACCGCCCATTACACACTCCCGGGGTCAGACACAGAGTGAATCTCCCTCCACACCGTCCCATCAGACTCTCCCGGGGTCAGACACAGAGTGGTTATTCCTCTACACGAACCCTTCACACAATCCCGGTGTCAGACACAGAGTGAATCTCCCTCATACCCGTCCCATTAAACTCTCCCGATTTCAGACACAGACTGAATCTCCCTCCACACCTTCCCATCACTCACTCCCGGGGTCAGACATAGAGTGATTATTCCTCTACACGGTCCATTCAAACACTCCCGGGTGTCAGACACAGATTGATTATTCCTCTACACGGTCCCATTAAACACACCCGGGGTCAGACACATAGTGATTATTCCTCTACACGGTCCCATCAAAAACTCCCTGGGTCAGACACAGAGTGATTATTACTCTACACGGTCCAAACCAACACTCCCGGGGTCAGACACAGTGATTATGCCTCTACACGGTCCCATCAAACACTCCCGGGGTCAGATAATGAGTGATTATTCCTCTACACGGTCCCATCAAACACTCCCGGGGTCAGACACAGACTGATTATTCCTCTACCCGGTACCATCAAACAATGCCTGGGTCAGACAAAAAGTGAATCTCCCTCCACACCATCCCATCAAACACTCCCGGGGTCAGACACAGAGTGAATCTCACTCTACACCGCCCATTACACACTCCCGGGGTCAGACACAGAGTGAATCTCCCTCCACACCGTCCCATCACACTCTCCCGGGGTCAGACTCAGAGTGATTATGCCTCTACACGGTCCCATCAAACACTCCCGGGGTCAGACACAGAGGGAATGTCCCTCCACACCGTCCCATCACACACTACTAGGGACAGACACAGAGAGAATCTCCCTCCAGACCGTCCCATCACATACTCCCGGGGTCAGACACAGAGTGAATCTCCCTCCACATCGTCCCATCAAACACTCCCGTGGGTCAGACACAGAGTGATTATTCCTCCACACGGTCCCATCACACACTCCCGTGGTCAGACACAGAGTGATTATTCCTCTACACGGTCCCATCACATACTCCCCTGGTCAGACACAGAGTGATTATTCCTCTACACAGTCGCATAACACTCGCCCGAGGTCAGACAAGCAGTGAATCTCCCTCCACACCGTCTCATCACACGCTCACGGGGTCAGACACAGAGTGATTATTCCTCTACCCGGTACCATCAAACAATGCCTGGGTCAGACAAAAAGTGAATCTCCCTCCACACCATCCCATCAAACACTCCCGGGGTCAGACACAGAGTGAATCTCACTCTACACCGCCCATTACACACTCCCGGGGTCAGACACAGAGTGAATCTCCCTCCACACCGTCCCATCAGACTCTCCCGGGGTCAGACACAGAGTGGTTATTCCTCTACACGAACCCTTCACACAATCCCGGTGTCAGACACAGAGTGAATCTCCCTCATACCCGTCCCATTAAACTCTCCCGATTTCAGACACAGACTGAATCTCCCTCCACACCTTCCCATCACACACTCCCGGGGTCAGACATAGAGTGATTATTCCTCTACACGGTCCATTCAAACACTCCCGGGTGTCAGACACAGATTGATTATTCCTCTACACGGTCCCATTAAACACACCCGGGGTCAGACACATTGTGATTATTCCTCTACACGGTCCCATCAAAAACTCCCTGGGTCAGACACAGAGTGATTATTACTCTACACGGTCCAAACCAACACTCCCGGGGTCAGACACAGTGATTATGCCTCTACACGGTCCCATCAAACACTCCCGGGGTCAGATAATGAGTGATTATTCCTCTACACGGTCCCATCAAACACTCCCGGGGTCAGACACAGACTGATTATTCCTCTACCCGGTACCATCAAACAATGCCTGGGTCAGACAAAAAGTGAATCTCCCTCCACACCATCCCATCAAACACTCCCGGGGTCAGACACAGAGTGAATCTCACTCTACACCGCCCATTACACACTCCCGGGGTCAGACACAGAGTGAATCTCCCTCCACACCGTCCCATCACACTCTCCCGGGGTCAGACTCAGAGTGATTATGCCTCTACACGGTCCCATCAAACACTCCCGGGGTCAGACACAGAGGGAATGTCCCTCCACACCGTCCCATCACACACTACTAGGGTCAGACACAGAGAGAATCTCCCTCCAGACCGTCCCATCACATACTCCCGGGGTCAGACACAGAGTGAATCTCCCTCCACATCGTCCCATCAAACACTCCCGTGGGTCAGACACAGAGTGATTATTCCCCCACACGGTCCCATCACACACTCCCGTGGTCAGACACAGAGTGTTTATTCCTCTACACGGTCCCATCACACACTCCCGTGGTCAGACACAGAGTGATTATTCCTCTACACGGTCGCATCACACTCTCCCGAGGTCAGACAAACAGAGAATCTCCCTCCACACCGTCTCATCACACGCTCACGGGGTCAGACACAGAGTGATTATTCCTCTACACGGTACCATCAAACAATCCCTGGGTCAGACAAAAAGTGAATCTCCCTCCACACCGTCCCATCAAACACTCCCGGGGTCAGACACAGAGTGATTATTCCTCTACACCTTCCCATCAAACACTCCCTGTGTCAGACACAGAGTGATTATTCCTCTACACGGTCCCATCAAACACTCCCGGGTTCAGACACAGAGTGTATCTCCCTCCACACCGTCCCATCACACGCTCCCGTGGTCAGACACAGAGAGATTATTCCTCTACACGGTCCCATCAAACACTCCCGGGGTCAGACACAGAGTGAATCTCCATCCGCACCGTCCCATCACACACTCCCGGGGTCAGACACAGTGTGATTATTCCTAAACACGGTCCCATCAAACAGTCCCGGGATCAGACACAGAGTGAATCTCCCTCCAAACCGTCCCATCACTCACTCCCGGGGTCAGACACAGAGTGAGTCTCCCTCCACATCGTCCCATCACACACTCCCGGCGTCAGACACAAAGTGAATCTCCTTCCACACCGTCCCATCACACACTACTAGGGTCAGACACAGAGATAATCTCCCTCCAGACCTTCCCATCACATACTCCCGGGGTCAGACACAGAGTGAATCTCCTTCCACACCGTACCATCACACACTACTAGGGTCAGACACAGAGATAATCTCCCTCCACATCGTCCTATCAAACACACCCGGGGTTCAGACACAGAGTGATTATTCCTCTACAAGGTCCCCTCAACACTCCCGGGGTCAGACACAGAGTGAATCTCCCTCCACACCGTCCCATCGTACACTCACGGGGTCAGACACAGAGTGAAACTCCCTCCACACCGTCCCATCACACACTACTTGGGTCAGACACAGAGTGAATCTCCCTCCAAATCGTCCCATCAAACACTCCCGGGGGACAGACACAGAGTGATTATTCCTCTACACGGTCCCATCAAACACTCCCGGGGTCAGACGCGGAGCGATTATTCCTCTACACGGTCCCAACAAAGACTCCCTGGGTCAGACACAGAGTGATTATTACTCTGCACGGTCCCATCAAACACTCCCGGGGTCAGACACAGAGTGATTATGCCTGTACACGGTCCCATCAAACACTCCCGGGGTCAGACACAGAGTGATTATTCCTCTACACGGTACCATCAAACACCCCCGTGGTCAGACACAGAGTGATTATTCCTCTACACCGTCCAATCAAACACTCTCGGTTTCAGACACAGTGTGAATCTCCGGCCACACCGTCCCATCACACAGTCCCGTGGTCAGACACAGAGTGATTATTCATCTACACGGTCGCATCACACACTCCCGAGGTCAGACAAAGAGTGAATCTCCCTCCACACCGTGTCATCAGACGCAGAGGGATTATTCCTCTACACGGTCCCATCAAACAATCCCTGGGTCAGACACAGAGTGAATCTCCCTCCACACCGTCCCATCACACACTCCCGTGGTCAGACACAGAGAGATTATTCCTCTACACGGTCCCATCAAACACTCCCGGGGTCAGACACAGAGTGAATCTCCATCCGCACCGTCCCATCACACAGTCCCGTGGTCAGACACAGAGTGATTATTCATCTACACGGTCGCATCACACACTCCCGAGGTCAGACAAAGAGTGAATCTCCCTCCACACCGTGTCATCAGACGCTCACGGGGTCAGACGCAGAGGGATTATTCCTCTACACGGTCCCATCAAACAATCCCTGGGTCAGACACAGAGTGAATCTCCCTCCACACCGTCCCATCACACAATCCCGTGGTCAGACACAGAGAGATTATTCCTCTACACGGTCCCATCAAACACTCCCGGTGTCAGACACAGAGTGATTATTCCTCAACACGGTCCCATCAAACACTCCCGGGATCAGACACAGAGTGAATCTCCCTCCACACCGTCCCATCACTCACTCCCGGGGTCAGACACAGAGTGAATCTCCGTCTACATCGTCCCATCACGCACTCCCGGCGTCAGACACAAAGTGAATCTCCCTCCACATCGTCCCATCATAAAAACACTCCCGTGGGTCAGACACAGAGTGATTATTCCACCACACGGTCCCATCACACACTCCCGTGGTCAGACACAGAGTGTTTATTCCTCTACACGGTCCCATCACACACTCCCGTGGTCAGACACAGAGTGATTATTCCTCTACACGGTCGCATCACACTCTCCCGTGGTCAGACAAACAGTGAATCTCCCTCCACATCGTCTCATCACACGCTCACGGGGTCAGACACAGAGTGATTAATTCCTCTACACGGTACCATCAAACAATCCCTGGGTCAGACAAAAAGTGAATCTCCCTCCACACCGTCCCATCAAATACTCCCGGGGTCAGACACAGAGTGATTATTCCTCTACACGGTCCCATCACACGCTCCCGTGGTCAGACACAGAGAGATTATTCCTCTACACGGTCCCATCAAACACTCCCGGGGTCAGACACAGAGTGAAACTCCCTCCACACCGTCCCATCACACACTACTAGGGTCAGACACAGAGTGAATCTCCCTCCAAATCGTCCCATCAAACACTCCCGGGGGACAGACACAGAGTGATTATTCCTCTACACGGTCCCATCAAACACTCCCGGGGTCAGACGCGGAGCGATTATTCCTCTACACGGTCCCAACAAAGACTCCCTGGGTCAGACACAGAGTGATTATTACTCTGCACGGTCCCATCAAACACTCCCGGGGTCAGACACAGAGTGATTATGCCTGTACACGGTCCCATCAAACACTCCCGGGGTCAGACACAGAGTGATTATTCCTCTACACGGTACCATCAAACACCCCCGTGGTCAGACACAGAGTGATTATTCCTCTACTCCGTCCAATCAAACACTCTCGGTTTCAGACACAGTGTGAATCTCCGTCCACACCGTCCCATCACACAGTCCCGTGGTCAGACACAGAGTGATTATTCATCTACACGGTCGCATCACACACTCCCGAGGTCAGACAAAGAGTGAATCTCCCTCCACACCGTGTCATCAGACGCTCACGGGGTCAGACGCAAAGGGATTATTCCTCTACACGGTCCCATCAAACAATCCCTGGGTCAGACACAGAGTGAATCTCCCTCCACACCGTCCCATCACACACTCCCGTGGTCAGACACAGAGAGATTATTCCTCTACACGGTCCCATCAAACACTCCCGGGGTCAGACACAGAGTGAATCTCCATCCGCACCGTCCCATCACACAGTCCCGTGGTCAGACACAGAGTGATTATTCATCTACACGGTCGCATCACACACTCCCGAGGTCAGACAAAGAGTGAATCTCCCTCCACACCGTGTCATCAGACGCTCACGGGGTCAGACGCAGAGGGATTATTCCTCTACACGGTCCCATCAAACAATCCCTGGGTCAGACACAGAGTGAATCTCCCTCCTCACCGTCCCATCACACAATCCCGTGGTCAGACACAGAGAGATTATTCCTCTACACGGTCCCATCAAACACTCCCATTGTCAGACACAGAGTGATTATTCCTCAACACGGTCCCATCAAACACTCCCGGGATCAGACACAGAGTGAATCTCACTCCACACCGTCCCATCAAACACTCCCGTGGGTCAGACACAGAGTGATTATTCCCCCACACGGTCCCATCACACACTCCCGTGGTCAGACACAGAGTGTTTATTCCTCTACACGGTCCCATCACACACTCCCGTGGTCAGACACAGAGTGATTATTCCTCTACACGGTCGCATCATACTCTCCCGAGGTCAGACAAACAGTGAATCTCCCTCCACACCGTCTCATCACACGCTCACGGGGTCAGACACAGAGTGATTATTCCTCTACACCTTCCCATCAAACACTCCCTGTGTCAGACACAGAGTGATTATTCCTCTACACGGTCCCATCAAACACTCCCGGGTTCAGACACAGAGTGTATCTCCCTCCACACCGTCCCATCACACGCTCCCGTGGTCAGACACAGAGAGATTATTCCTCTACACGGTCCCATCAAACACTCCCGGGGTCAGACACAGAGTGAATCTCCATCCGCACCGTCCCATCACACACTCCCGGGGTCAGGCACAGTGTGATTATTCCTAAACACGGTCCCATCAAACACTCCCGGGATCAGACACAGAGTGAATCTCCCTCCAAACCGTCCCATCACTCACTCCCGGGGTCAGACACAGAGTGAGTCTCCCTCCACATCGTCCCATCACACACTCCCGGCGTCAGACACAAAGTGAATCTCCTTCCACACCGTCCCATCACACACTACTAGGGTCAGACACAGAGATAATCTCCCTCCAGACCTTCCCATCACATACTCCCGGGGTCAGACACAGAGTGAATCTCCTTCCACACCGTACCATCACACACTACTAGGGTCAGACACAGAGATAATCTCCCTCCACATCGTCCTATCAAACACACCCGGGGTTCAGACACAGAGTGATTATTCCTCTACAAGGTCCCCTCAACACTCCCGGGGTCCGACACAGAGTGAATCTCCCTCCGCACCGTCCCATCGTACACTCACGGGATCAGACGCAGAGTGAAACTCCCTCCACACCGTCCCATCACACACTACTAGGGTCAGACACAGAGTGAATCTCCCTCCAAATCGTCCCATCAAACACTCCCGGGGGACAGACACAGAGTGATTATTCCTCTACACGGTCCCATCAAACACTCCCGGGGTCAGACACAGAGTGAATCTCCATCCGCACCGTCCCATCACACACTCCCGGGGTCAGGCACAGTGTGATTATTCCTAAACACGGTCCCATCAAACACTCCCGGGATCAGACACAGAGTGAATCTCCCTCCAAACCGTCCCATCACTCACTCCCGGGGTCAGACACAGAGTGAATCTCCCTCCACATCGTCCCATCACACACTCCCGGCGTCAGACACAAAGTGAATCTCCTTCCACACCGTCCCATCACACACTACTAGGGTCAGACACAGAGATAATCTCCCTCCAGACCTTCCCATCACATACTCCCGGGGTCAGACACAGAGTGAATCTCCTTCCACACCGTACCATCACACACTACTAGGGTCAGACACAGAGATAATCTCCCTCCACATCGTCCTATCAAACACACCCGGGGTTCAGACACAGAGTGATTATTCCTCTACAAGGTCCCCTCAACACTCCCGGGGTCCGACACAGAGTGAATCTCCCTCCGCACCGTCCCATCGTACACTCACGGGATCAGACGCAGAGTGAAACTCCCTCCACACCGTCCCATCAAACACTCCCGGGGTCAGACGCGGAGCGATTATTCCTCTACACGGTCCCAACAAAGACTCCCTGGGTCAGACACAGAGTGATTATTACTCTGCACGGTCCCATCAAACACTCCCGGGGTCAGACACAGAGTGATTATGCCTCTACACGGTCCCATCAAACACTCCCGGGGTCAGACACAGAGTGATTATTCCTCTACACGGTACCATCAAACAACCCCGTGGTCAGACACAGAGTGATTATTCCTCTACACCGTCCAATCAAACACTCTCGGTTTCAGACACAGTGTGAATCTCCGTCCACACCGTCCCATCACACAGTCCCGTGGTCAGACACAGAGTGATTATTCATCTACACGGTCGCATCACACACTCCCGAGGTCAGACAAAGAGTGAATCTCCCTCCACACCGTGTCATCAGACGCTCACGGGGTCAGACACAGAGTGAATCACCCTCCACACCGTCCCATCACACACTCCCGTGGTCAGACACAGAGAGATTATTCCTCTACACGGTCCCATCAAACACTCCCGGGGTCAGACACAGAGTGAATCTCCCTCTACATCGTCCCATCACGCACTCCCGGCGTCAGACACAAAGTGAATCTCCCTCCACACCGTCCCATCACACACTACTAGGGTCAGACACAGAGTGAATCTCCCTCCAGACCGTCCCATCAAACACTCCCGGGGGTCAGACACAGAGTGATTATTCCTCTACACCGTCCCATCACATACTCCCGGGGTCAGACTCTGAGTGAATCTCCCTCCACATCGTCCCATCAAACACTCCCGGGGGTCAGACACAGAGTGATTATTCCTCTACACGGTCCCATCATACACTCCCGGGGGTCAGACACAGAGTGATTATTCCTCTACACGGTCCCATCAACACTCCCGGGGTCAGACACTGAGTGATTATTCCTCTACACAGTCCCATCAAACACCCCCGGGGTCAAACACAGAGTGAATCTCCCTCCACACCGTCCCATCGTAAACTCACGGGGTCAGATATAGAGTGAATCTCCCTCCACATCGTCCCATCACACACTCCCGGCGTCAGACACAGAGTGAATCTCCTTCCACACCGTCCCATCACACACTACTAGGGTCAGACACAGAGTGAATCTCCCTCCACATCGTCCCATCAAACACTCCCGGGGGTCAGACTCAGAGTGATTATTCCTCTACACGGTCCCATCAAACACTCCCTGGGGTCAGACACAGAGTGATTATTCCTCTAAACGGTCCCATCAACACTCCCGGGGGTCAGACACAGAGTGATTATTTCTCTACACTGTCCCATCAAACACTCCCGGGGGTCAGACACAGAGTGAATCTCACTCCAGACCGTCCCATCACATATTCCCGGGGTCAGACACAGAGTGAATCTCCCTCCACAAGGTCCCATCAAACACTCCCGGGGGTCAGACACAGAGTGATTATTCCTCTACACGGTCCCATCATACACTCCCGTGGGTCAGACACAGAGTGATTATTCCTCTACACAGTCCCATCTACACTCCCGGGGTCAGACACGGAGTGATTATTCCTCTACACAGTCCCATCAAACACCCCCGGGGTCAAACACAGAGTGAATCTCACTCCACACCGTCCCATCGTACACTCACGGGGTCAGACATAGAGTGAATCTCCCTCCACATCGTCCCATCACACACTCCCGGCGTCAGACACAGAGTGAATCTCCTTCCTCACCGTCCCATCACACACTACTAGGGTCAGACACTGAGTGAATCTCGCTCAGACCGTCCCATCACATACTCCCGGGGTCAGACACAGAGTGAATCTCCCTCTACATCGTCCCATCAAACACTCCCGGGGGTCAGACACAGAGTGATTATTCCTCTGCACGGTCCCATCAAACACTCCCGGGGGTCAGACACAGAGTGAATCTCACTCTACACCGCCCATTACACACTCCCGGGGTCAGACACAGAGTGAATCTCCCTCCACACCGTCACATCACACACATCCGGTGTCAGACACAGAGTGAATCTCCCTCCTACCCGTCCCATCACACTCTCCCGATTTCAGACACAGACTGAATCTCCCTCCACACCTTCCCATCACACACTCCCGGGGGTCAGACACAGAGTGAATCTCCCTCCACACCGTCCTATCACACTCTCCCGGGGTCAGACACAGAGTGAATCTCACTCTACACCGCCCATTACACACTCCCGGGGTCAGACACAGAGTGAATCTCCCTCCAGACCGTCCCGTCACACTCTCCCGTGGTCAGACACAGAGTGATTATTCCTCTACACGAACCCATCAGACAATCCTGGGGTCAGACACAGAGTGAATCTCCCTCCACACCGTCGCATCACACACATCCGGTGGCAGACGCAGAGTGAATCTCCCTCCTACCCGTCCCATCACACTCCCCCGAGTTCAGACACAGACTGAATCTCCCTCCACACGGTCCCATCACACACTCCCGTGGTCAGAAACAGTGATTATTCCTCTACACGGTCCCATCACACACTCCCGTGGTCAGACACAGAGTGATTATTCCTCTACACGGTCGCATCACACTCTCCCGAGGTCAGACAAACAGTGAATCTCCCTCCACACCGTCTCATCACATGCTCACGGGGTCAGACACAGAGTGATTATTCCTCTACCCGGTACCATCAAACAATCCCTGGGTCATACAAAAAGTGAATCTCCCTCCACACCGTCCCATCAAAAACTCCCGGGGTCAGACACAGAGTGATTATTCCTCTACACCGTCCCATCAAACAGTCCCGGTGTCAGACACAGAGTGATTATTCCTCTACACGGTCCCATCAAACACTCCCGGGGTCAGACGCAGAGTGTATCTCCCTCCACACCGTCCCATCACACACTCCCGTGGTCAGACACAGAGAGATTATTCCTCTACACGGTCGCATCACAGACTCCAGAGGTCAGACAAAGAGTGAATCTCCCTCCACACCGTGTCATCAGACGCTCACGGGGTCAGACGCAGAGTGATTATTCCTCTACACGGTCCCATCAAACAATCCCTGGGTCAGACACAGAGTGAATCTCCCTCCACACCGTCCCATCACACACTCCCGTGGTCAGACACAGAGAGATTATTCCTCTACACGGTCCCATCAAACACTCCCGGGGTCAGACACAGACTGAATCTCCATCCGCACCGTCCCATCACACCCTCACGGGGTCAGACACAGAGTGATTATTCCTCAACACGGTCCCATCAAACACTCCCGGGATCAGACACAGAGTGAATCTCCCTCCACACCGTCCCATCACTCACTCCCGGGGTCAGACACAGAGTGAATCTCCCTCTACATCGTCCCATCACGCACTCCCGGCGTCAGACACAAAGTGAATCTCCCTCCACACCGTCCCGTCACACACTACTTGGGTCAGACACAGAGTGAATCTCCCTCCAGACCGTCCCATCAAACACTCCCGGGGGTCAGACACAGAGTGATTATTCCTCTACACCGTCCCATCACATACTCCCGGGGTCAGACTCTGAGTGAATCTCCCTCCACATCGTCCCATCAAACACTCCCGGGGGTCAGACACAGAGTGATTATTCCTCTACACGGCCACATCAAACACTCCCGGGGGTCAGACACAGAGTGTATCTCCCTCCACACCGTCCCATCACACTCTCCCGGGGTCAGACACAGAGTGAATCTCACTCTACACCGCCCATTACACACTCCCGGGGTCAGACACAGAGTGACTCTCCCTCCACACCGTCCCATCACACTCTCCCGGTGTCACACACAGAGTGATTATTCCTCTACACGAACCCATCAGACAATCCTGGGGTCAGACACAGAGTGAATCTCCCTCCACACCGTCGCATCACACACATCCGGTGGCAGACGCAGAGTGAATCTCCCTCCTACCCGTCCCATCACACTCCCCCGAGTTCAGACACAGACTGAATCTCCCTCCACACGGTCCCATCACACACTCCCGTGGTCAGAAACAGTGATTATTCCTCTACACGGTCCCATCACACACTCCCGTGGTCAGACACAGAGTGATTATTCCTCTACACGGTCGCATCACACTCTCCCGAGGTCAGACAAACAGTGAATCTCCCTCCACACCGTCTCATCACATGCTCACGGGGTCAGACACAGAGTGATTATTCCTCTACCCGGTACCATCAAACAATCCCTGGGTCATACAAAAAGTGAATCTCCCTCCACACCGTCCCATCAAAAACTCCCGGGGTCAGACACAGAGTGATTATTCCTCTACACCGTCCCATCAAACAGTCCAGGTGTCAGACACAGAGTGATTATTCCTCTACACGGTACCATCAAACACCCCCGTGGTCAGACGCGGAGCGATTATTCCTCTACACGGTCCCAACAAAGACTCCCGGGGTCCGACACAGAGTGAATCTCCCTCCGCACCGTCCCATCGTACACTCACGGGATCAGACGCAGAGTGAAACTCCCTCCACACCGTCCCATCACACACTACTAGGGTCAGACACAGAGTGAATCTCCCTCCAAATCGTCCCATCAAACACTCCCGGGGGACAGACACAGAGTGATTATTCCTCTACACGGTCCCATCAAACACTCCCGGGGTCAGACGCGGAGCGATTATTCCTCTACACGGTCCCAACAAAGACTCCCTGGGTCAGACACAGAGTGATTATTACTCTGCACGGTCCCATCAAACACTCCCGGGGTCAGACACAGAGTGATTATGCCTCTACACGGTCCCATCAAACACTCCCGGGGTCAGACACAGAGTGATTATTCCTCTACACGGTACCATCAAACAACCCCGTGGTCAGACACAGAGTGATTATTCCTCTACACCGTCCAATCAAACACTCTCGGTTTCAGACACAGTGTGAATCTCCGTCCACACCGTCCCATCACACAGTCCCGTGGTCAGACACAGAGTGATTATTCATCTACACGGTCGCATCACACACTCCCGAGGTCAGACAAAGAGTGAATCTCCCTCCACACCGTGTCATCAGACGCTCACGGGGTCAGACACAGAGTGAATCACCCTCCACACCGTCCCATCACACACTCCCGTGGTCAGACACAGAGAGATTATTCCTCTACACGGTCCCATCAAACACTCCCGGGGTCAGACACAGAGTGAATCTCCCTCTACATCGTCCCATCACGCACTCCCGGCGTCAGACACAAAGTGAATCTCCCTCCACACCGTCCCATCACACACTACTAGGGTCAGACACAGAGTGAATCTCCCTCCAGACCGTTCCATCAAACACTCCCGGGGGTCAGACACAGAGTGATTATTCCTCTACACCGTCCCATCACATACTCCCGGGGTCAGACTCTGAGTGAATCTCCCTCCACATCGTCCCATCAAACACTCCCGGGGGTCAGACACAGAGTGATTATTCCTCTACACGGTCCCATCATACACTCCCGGGGGTCAGACACAGAGTGATTATTCCTCTACACGGTCCCATCAACACTCCCGGGGTCAGACACGGAGTGATTATTCCTCTACACAGTCCCATCAAACACCCCCGGGGTCAAACACAGAGTGAATCTCCCTCCACACCGTCCCATCGTACACTCACGGGGTCAGATATAGAGTGAATCTCCCTCCACATCGTCCCATCACACACTCCCGGCGTCAGACACAGAGTGAATCTCCTTCCACACCGTCCCATCACACACTACTAGGGTCAGACACAGAGTGAATCTCCCTCCACATCGTCCCATCAAACACTCCCGGGGGTCAGACTCAGAGTGATTATTCCTCTACACGGTCCCATCAAACACTCCCGGGGGTCAGACACAGAGTGATTATTCCTCTAAACGGTCCCATCAACACTCCCGGGGGTCAGACACAGAGTTATTATTTCTCTACACTGTCCCATCAAACACTCCCGGGGGTCAGACACAGAGTGAATCTCACTCCAGACCGTCCCATCACATATTCCCGGGGTCAGACACAGAGTGAATCTCCCTCCACAAGGTCCCATCAAACACTCCCGGGGGTCAGACACAGAGTGATTATTCCTCTACACGGTCCCATCATACACTCCCGTGGGTCAGACACAGAGTGATTATTCCTCTACACAGTCCCATCTACACTCCCGGGGTCAGACACGGAGTGATTATTCCTCTACACAGTCCCATCAAACACCCCCGGGGTCAAACACAGAGTGAATCTCCCTCCACACCGTCCCATCGTACACTCACGGGGTCAGACATAGAGTGAATCTCCCTCCACATCGTCCCATCACACACTCCCGGCGTCAGACACAGAGTGAATCTCCTTCCTCACCGTCCCATCACACACTACTAGGGTCAGACACTGAGTGAATCTCGCTCAGACCGTCCCATCACATACTCCCGGGGTCAGACACAGAGTGAATCTCCCTCTACATCGTCCCATCAAACACTCCCGGGGGTCAGACACAGAGTGATTATTCCTCTGCACGGTCCCATCAAACACTCCCGGGGGTCAGACACAGAGTGAATCTCACTCTACACCGCCCATTACACACTCCCGGGGTCAGACACAGAGTGAATCTCCCTCCACACCGTCACATCACACACATCCGGTGTCAGACACAGAGTGAATCTCCCTCCTACCCGTCCCATCACACTCTCCCGATTTCAGACACAGACTGAATCTCCCTCCACACCTTCCCATCACACACTCCCGGGGGTCAGACACAGAGTGAATCTCCCTCCACACCGTCCTATCACACTCTCCCGGGGTCAGACACAGAGTGAATCTCACTCTACACCGCCCATTACACACTCCCGGGGTCAGACACAGAGTGAATCTCCCTCCAGACCGTCCCGTCACACTCTCCCGTGGTCAGACACAGAGTGATTATTCCTCTACACTGTCCCATCAACATTCCCGGGGGTGAGACACAGAGTGATTATTCCTCTACACGGCCACATCAAACACTCCCGGGGGTCAGACACAGAGTGTATCTCCCTCCACACCGTCCCATCACACTCTCCCGGGGTCAGACACAGAGTGAATCTCACTCTACACCGCCCATTACACACTCCCGGGGTCAGACACAGAGTGAATCTCCCTCCACACCGTCCCATCACACTCTCCCGGTGTCACACACAGAGTGATTATTCCTCTACACGAACCCATCAGACAATCCTGGGGTCAGACACAGAGTGAATCTCCCTCCACACCGTCGCATCACACACATCCGGTGGCAGACGCAGAGTGAATCTCCCTCCTACCCGTCCCATCACACTCCCCCGAGTTCAGACACAGACTGAATCTCCCTCCACACGGTCCCATCACACACTCCCGTGGTCAGAAACAGTGATTATTCCTCTACACGGTCCCATCACACACTCCCGTGGTCAGACACAGAGTGATTATTCCTCTACACGGTCGCATCACACTCTCCCGAGGTCAGACAAACAGTGAATCTCCCTCCACACCGTCTCATCACATGCTCACGGGGTCAGACACAGAGTGATTATTCCTCTACCCGGTACCATCAAACAATCCCTGGGTCATACAAAAAGTGAATCTCCCTCCACACCGTCCCATCAAAAACTCCCGGGGTCAGACACAGAGTGATTATTCCTCTACACCGTCCCATCAAACAGTCCCGGTGTCAGACACAGAGTGATTATTCCTCTACACGGTCCCATCAAACACTCCCGGGGTCAGACGCAGAGTGTATCTCCCTCCACACCGTCCCATCACACACTCCCGTGGTCAGACACAGAGAGATTATTCCTCTACACGGTCGCATCACAGACTCCAGAGGTCAGACAAAGTGTGAATCTCCCTCCACACCGTGTCATCAGACGCTCACGGGGTCAGACGCAGAGTGATTATTCCTCTACACGGTCCCATCAAACAATCCCTGGGTCAGACACAGAGTGAATCTCCCTCCACACCGTCCCATCACACACTCCCGTGGTCAGACACAGAGAGATTATTCCTCTACACGGTCCCATCAAACACTCCCGGGGTCAGACACAGACTGAATCTCCATCCGCACCGTCCCATCACACCCTCACGGGGTCAGACACAGAGTGATTATTCCTCAACACGGTCCCATCAAACACTCCCGGGATCAGACACAGAGTGAATCTCCCTCCACACCGTCCCATCACTCACTCCCGGGGTCAGACACAGAGTGAATCTCCCTCTACATCGTCCCATCACGCACTCCCGGCGTCAGACACAAAGTGAATCTCCCTCCACACCGTCCCGTCACACACTACTAGGGTCAGACACAGAGTGAATCTCCCTCCAGACCGTCCCATCAAACACTCCCGGGGGTCAGACACAGAGTGATTATTCCTCTACACCGTCCCATCACATACTCCCGGGGTCAGACTCTGAGTGAATCTCCCTCCACATCGTCCCATCAAACACTCCCGGGGGTCAGACACAGAGTGATTATTCCTCTACACGGCCACATCAAACACTCCCGGGGGTCAGACACAGAGTGTATCTCCCTCCACACCGTCCCATCACACTCTCCCGGGGTCAGACACAGAGTGAATCTCACTCTACACCGCCCATTACACACTCCCGGGGTCAGACACAGAGTGACTCTCCCTCCACACCGTCCCATCACACTCTCCCGGTGTCACACACAGAGTGATTATTCCTCTACACGAACCCATCAGACAATCCTGGGGTCAGACACAGAGTGAATCTCCCTCCACACCGTCGCATCACACACATCCGGTGGCAGACGCAGAGTGAATCTCCCTCCTACCCGTCCCATCACACTCCCCCGAGTTCAGACACAGACTGAATCTCCCTCCACACTGTCCCATCACACACTCCCGTGGTCAGAAACAGAGATTATTCCTCTACACGGTCCCATCACACACTCCCGTGGTCAGACACAGAGTGATTATTCCTCTACACGGTCGCATCACACTCTCCCGAGGTCAGACAAACAGTGAATCTCCCTCCACACCGTCTCATCACATGCTCACGGGGTCAGACACAGAGTGATTATTCCTCTACCCGGTACCATCAAACAATCCCTGGGTCATACAAAAAGTGAATCTCCCTCCACACCGTCCCATCAAAAACTCCCGGGGTCAGACACAGAGTGATTATTCCTCTACACCGTCCCATCAAACAGTCCCGGTGTCAGACACAGAGTGATTATTCCTCTACACGGTCCCATCAAACACTCCCGGGGTCAGACGCAGAGTGTATCTCCCTCCACACCGTCCCATCACACACTCCCGTGGTCAGACACAGAGAGATTATTCCTCTACACGGTCGCATCACAGACTCCAGAGGTCAGACAAAGAGTGAATCTCCCTCCACACCGTGTCATCAGACGCTCACGGGGTCAGACGCAGAGTGATTATTCCTCTACACGGTCCCATCAAACAATCCCTGGGTCAGACACAGAGTGAATCTCCCTCCACACCGTCCCATCACACACTCCCGTGGTCAGACACAGAGAGATTATTCCTCTACACGGTCCCATCAAACACTCCCGGGGTCAGACACAGACTGAATCTCCATCCGCACCGTCCCATCACACACTCACGGGGTCAGACACAGAGTGATTATTCCTCAACACGGTCCCATCAAACATTCCCGGGATCAGACACAGAGTGAATCTCCCTCCACACCGTCCCATCACTCACTCCCGGGGTCAGACACAGAGTGAATCTCCCTCTACATCGTCCCATCACGCACTCCCGGCGTCAGACACAAAGTGAATCTCCCTCCACACCGTCCCATCACACACTACTAGGGTCAGACACAGAGTGAATCTCCCTCCAGACCGTCCCATCAAACACTCCCGGGGGTCAGACACAGAGTGATTATTCCTCTACACCGTCCCATCACATACTCCCGGGGTCAGACTCTGAGTGAATCTCCCTCCACATCGTCCCATCAAACACTCCCGGGGGTCAGACACAGAGTGATTATTCCTCTACACGGCCCCATCATACACTCCCGGGGGTCAGACACAGAGTGATTATTCCTCTACACGGTCCCATCAACACTCCCGGGGTCAGACACGGAGTGATTATTCCTCTACACAGTCCCATCAAACACCCCCGGGGTCAAACACAGAGTGAATCTCCCTCCACACCGTCCCATCGTACACTCACTGGGTCAGATATAGAGTGAATCTCCCTCCACATCGTCCCATCACACACTCCCGGCGTCAGACACAGAGTGAATCTCCTTCCACACCGTCCCATCACACACTCCTAGGGTCAGACACAGAGTGAATCTCCCTCCACATCGTCCCATCAAACACTCCCGGGGGTCAGACACAGAGTGATTATTCCTCTACACGGTCCCATCAAACACTCCCGGGGATCAGACACAGAGTGATTATTCCTCTAAACGGTCCCATCAACACTCCCGGGGGTCAGACACAGAGTGATTATTTCTCTACACGGTCCCATCAAACACTCCCGGGGGTCAGACACAGAGTGAATCTCCCTCCAGACCATCCCATCACATACTCCCGGGGTCAGACACAGAGTGAATCTCCCTCCACAAGGTCCCGTCAAACACTGCCGGGGGTCAGACACAGAGTGATTATTCCTCTACACGGTCCCATCATACACTCCCGTGGGTCAGACACAGAGTGATTATTCCTCTACACAGTCCCATCTACACTCCCGGGGTCAGACACGGAGTGATTATTCCTCTACACAGTCCCATCAAACACCCCCGGGGTCAAACACAGAGTGAATCTCCCTCCACACCGTCCCATCGTACACTCACGGTGTCAGACACAGAGTGAATCTCCCTCCACATCGTCCCATCACACACTCCCGGCGTCAGACACAGAGTGAATCTCCTTCCACACCGTCCCATCACACACTACTAGGGTCAGACACAGAGTGAATCTCGCTCAGACCGTCCCATCACATACTCCCGGGGTCAGACAGAGAGTGAATCTCCCTCTACATCGTCCCATCAAACACTCCCGGGGTCAGACACAGAGTGAATCTCACTCTACACCGCCCATTACACACTCCCGGGGTCAGACACAGAGTGAATCTCCCTCCAGACCGTCCCGTCACACACTCCCGTGGTCAGACACAGAGTGATTATTCCTCTACACTGTCCCAACAACATTCCCGGGGGTGAGACACAGAGTGATTATTCCTCTACACGGCCACATCAAACACTCCCGGGGGTCAGACACAGAGTGTATCTCCCTCCACACCGTCCCATCACACTCTCCCGGGGTCAGACACAGAGTGAATCTCACTCTACACCGCCCATTACACACTCCCGGGGTCAGACACAGAGTGAATCTCCCTCCACACCGTCCCATCACACTCTCCCGGTGTCACACACAGAGTGATTATTCCTCTACACGAACCCATCAGACAATCCTGGGGTCAGACACAGAGTGAATCTCCCTCCACACCGTCGCATCACACACATCCGGTGGCAGACGCAGAGTGAATCTCCCTCCTACCCGTCCCATCACACTCCCCCGAGTTCAGACACAGACTGAATCTCCCTCCACACGGTCCCATCACACACTCCCGTGGTCAGAAACAGTGATTATTCCTCTACACGGTCCCATCACACACTCCCGTGGTCAGACACAGAGTGATTATTCCTCTACACGGTCGCATCACACTCTCCCGAGGTCAGACAAACAGTGAATCTCCCTCCACACAGTCTCATCACATGCTCACGGGGTCAGACACAGAGTGATTATTCCTCTACCCGGTACCATCAAACAATCCCTGGGTCATACAAAAAGTGAATCTCCCTCCACACCGTCCCATCAAAAACTCCCGGGGTCAGACACAGAGTGATTATTCCTCTACACCGTCCCATCAAACAGTCCCGGTGTCAGACACAGAGTGATTATTCCTCTACACGGTCCCATCAAACACTCCCGGGGTCAGACGCAGAGTGTATCTCCCTCCACACCGTCCCATCACACACTCCCGTGGTCAGACACAGAGAGATTATTCCTCTACACGGTCGCATCACAGACTCCAGAGGTCAGACAAAGAGTGAATCTCCCTCCACACCGTGTCATCAGACGCTCACGGGGTCAGACGCAGAGTGATTATTCCTCTACACGGTCCCATCAAACAATCCCTGGGTCAGACACAGAGTGAATCTCCCTCCACACCGTCCCATCACACACTCCCGTGGTCAGACACAGAGAGATTATTCCTCTACACGGTCCCATCAAACACTCCCGGGGTCAGACACAGACTGAATCTCCATCCGCACCGTCCCATCACACACTCACGGGGTCAGACACAGAGTGATTATTCCTCAACACGGTCCCATCAAACATTCCCGGGATCAGACACAGAGTGAATCTCCCTCCACACCGTCCCATCACTCACTCCCGGGGTCAGACACAGAGTGAATCTCCCTCTACATCGTCCCATCACGCACTCCCGGCGTCAGACACAAAGTGAATCTCCCTCCACACCGTCCCATCACACACTACTAGGGTCAGACACAGAGTGAATCTCCCTCCAGACCGTCCCATCAAACACTCCCGGGGGTCAGACACAGAGTGATTATTCCTCTACACCGTCCCATCACATACTCCCGGGGTCAGACTCTGATTGAATCTCCCTCCACATCGTCCCATCAAACACTCCCGGGGGTCAGACACAGAGTGATTATTCCTCTACACGGCCCCATCATACACTCCCGGGGGTCAGACACAGAGTGATTATTCCTCTACACGGTCCCATCAACACTCCCGGGGTCAGACACGGAGTGATTATTCCTCTACACAGTCCCATCAAACACCCCCGGGGTCAAACACAGAGTGAATCTCCCTCCACACCGTCCCATCGTACACTCACTGGGTCAGATATAGAGTGAATCTCCCTCCACATCGTCCCATCACACACTCCCGGCGTCAGACACAGAGTGAATCTCCTTCCACACCGTCCCATCACACACTCCTAGGGTCAGACACAGAGTGAATCTCCCTCCACATCGTCCCATCAAACACTCCCGGGGGTCAGACACAGAGTGATTATTCCTCTACACGGTCCCATCAAACACTCCCGGGGATCAGACACAGAGTGATTATTCCTCTAAACGGTCCCATCAACACTCCCTGGGGTCAGACACAGAGTGATTATTTCTCTACACGGTCCCATCAAACACTCCCGTGGGTCAGACACAGAGTGAATCTCCCACCAGACCATCCCATCACATACTCCCGGGGTCAGACACAGAGTGAATCTCCCTCCACAAGGTCCAGTCAAACACTGCCGGGGGTCAGACACAGAGTGATTATTCCTCTACACGGTCCCATCATACACTCCCGTGGGTCAGACACAGAGTGATTATTCCTCTACACAGTCCCATCTACACTCCCGGGGTCAGACACGGAGTGATTATTCCTCTACACAGTCCCATCAAACACCCCCGGGGTCAAACACAGAGTGAATCTCCCTCCACACCGTCCCATCGTACACTCACGGGGTCAGACACAGAGTGAATCTCCCTCCACATCGTCCCATCACACACTCCCGGCGTCAGACACAGAGTGAATCTCCTTCCTCACCGTCCCATCACACACTACTAGGGTCAGACACAGAGTGAATCTCGCTCAGACCGTCCCATCACATACTCCCGGGGTCAGACACAGAGTGAATCTCCCTCTACATCGTCCCATCAAACACTCCCGGGGTCAGACACAGAGTGATTATTCCTCTACACCGTCCCATCAAACAGTCCCGGTTTCAGACACAGAGTGATTATTCCTCTACACGGTCCCATCAAACACTCCCGGGGTCAGACGCAGAGTGTATCTCCCTCCACACCGTCCCATCACACACTCCCGTGGTCAGACACAGAGAGATTATTCCTCTACACGGTCCCATCAAACACTCCCGGGGTCAGACACAGAGTGAATCTCCATCCGCACCGTCCCATCACACACTCCCGGGGTCAGACACAGAGTGATTATTCCTATACACGGTCCCATCAAACAGTCCCGGGATCAGACACAGAGTGAATCTCCCTCCAAACCGTCCCATCACTCACTCCCGGGGTCAGACACAGAGTGAATCTCCCTCCACATCGTCCCATCACACACTCCCGGCGTCAGACACAGAGTGAAACTCCCTCCACACCGTCCCATCACACACTACTAGGGTCAGACACAGAGTGAATCTCCCTCCAGACCGTCCCATCACATACTCCCGGGGTCAGACACAGAGTGAAACACCCTCCACATCGTCCCATCAACCACTCCCGGGGGATAGACAAAGAGTGATTATTCCTCTACACGGTCCCATCAAACACTCCCGGGGTCAAACGCGGAGCGATTATTCCTCTACACGGTCCCATCAAAGACTCCCTGGGTCAGACACAGAGTGATTATTACTCTGCACTGTCCCATCAAACACTCCCAGGGTCAGACACAGAGTGATTATGCCTGTACACGGTCCCATCAAACACTCCCGGGGTCAGAGACAGAGTGATTATTCCTCTACACGGTACCATCAAACACCCCCGTGGTCAGACACAGAGTGATTATTCCTCTACACCGTCCAATCAAACACTCTCGGTTTCAGACACAGTGTGAATCTCCGTCCACACCGTCCCATCACATACTCCCGGGGTCAGACACAGAGTGAATCTCCCTCCACATCGTCCCATCAAACACACCCGGGGGTCAGACACAGAGTGATTATTCCTCTACAAGGACCCATCAACTCCCGGGGTCAGACACGGAGTGATTGTTCCTCTACACAGCCCCATCAAACACCCCCGGGGTCAGAAACAGAGTGAATCTCCCTCCACACCGTCCCATCGTACACTCACGGGGTCAGACACAGAGTGAAACTCCCTCCACACCGTCCCATCACACACTACTAGGGTCAGACACAGAGTGAATCTCCCTCCAGACCGTCCCATCACATACTCCCGGGGTCAGACACAGAGTGAAACACACTCCACATCGTCCCATCAAACACCCCCGTGGTCAGACACAGAGTGACTATTCCTCTACACCGTCCAATCAAACACTCTCGGTTTCAGACACAGTGTGAATCTCCGTCCACACCGTCCCATCACACAGTCCCGTGGTCAGACACAGAGTGATTATTCATCTACACGGTCGCATCACACACTCCCGAGGTCAGACAAAGAGTGAATCTCCCTCCACACCGTGTCATCAGACGCTCACGGGGTCAGACCCAGAGTGATTATTCCTCTACACGGTCCCATCAAACAATCCCTGGGTCAGACAAAAAGTGAATCTCCCCCAACACCGTCCCATCACACACTCCCGGGGTCAGACACAGAGTGATTATTCCTCTACACGGTCCCATCAAACACTCCCGGGGTCAGAAACAGAGTGAATCTCCCTCCACACAGTCCCATCACACACTCCCGTGGTCAGAAACAGAGAGATTATTCCTCTACAAGGACCCATCAACACTCCCGGGGTCAGACACGGAGTGATTGTTCCTCTACGCAGCCCCTTCAAACACCCCCGGGGTCAGACACAGAGTGAATCTCCCTCCACACCGTCCCATCGTACACTCACGGGGTCAGACACAGAGTGAAACTCCCTCCACACCGTCCCATCACACACTACTAGGGTCAGACACAGAGTGAATCTCTCTCCAGACCGTCCCATCACATACTCCCGGGGTCAGACACAGAGTGAAACACCCTCCACATCGTCCCATCAACCACTCACGGGGGATAGACACAGAGTGATTATTCCTCTACACGGTCCCATCAAACACTCCCGGGGTCAAACGCGGAGCGATTATTCCTCTACACGGTCCCAACAAAGACTCCCTGGGTCAGACACAGAGTGATTATTACTCTGCACGGTCCCATTAAACACTCCCGGGTTCAGACACAGAGTGATTATTCCTCTACACGGTACCATCAAACACACCCGTGGTCAGACACAGAGTGATTATTCCTCTACACCGTCCAAACAAACACTCTCGGTTTCAGACACAGTGTGAATCTCCGTCCACACCGTCCCATCACACAGTCCCGTGGTCAGACACAGAGAAATTATTCATCTACACGGTCGCATCACACACTCCCGAGGTCAGACAAAGAGTGAATCTCCCTCCACACCGTGTCATCAGACGCTCACGGGGTCAGACCCAGAGTGATTATTCCTCTACACGGTCCCATCAAACAATCCCTGGGTCAGACAAAAAGTGAATCTCCCCCCACACCGTCCCATCACACACTCCCGGGGTCAGACACAGAGTGATTATTCCTCTATACGGTCCCATCAAACACTCCCGGGGTCAGACACAGAGTGAATCTCCCTCCACACCGTCCCATCACACACTCCCGTGGTCAGACACAGAGAGATTATTCCTCTACACGGTCCCATCAAACACTCCCGGGGTCAGACACAGAGTGAATCTCCATCCGCACCGTCCCATCACACACTCCCTGGGTCAGACACAGAGTGATTATTCCTCTACACGGTCCCATCAAACACTCCCGGGATCAGACACAGAGTGAATCTCCCTCCACACCGTCCCATCACTCATTCCCGGGGTCAGACACAGAGTGATTCTCCCTCCACATCGTCCCATCACACACTCCCGGCGTCAGACACAAAGTGAATCTCCTTCCACACCGTCCCATCACACACTACTAGGGTCAGACACAGAGATAATCTCCCTCCAGACCGTCCCATCACATACTTCCGGGGTCAGACACAGAGTGAATCTCCCTCCACATCGTCCCATCAAACACACCCGGGGGTCAGACACAGAGTGATTATTCCTCTACAAGGACCCATCAACACCCGGGGTCAGACACGGAGTGATTGTTCCTCTACACAGCCCCATCAAACACCCCCGGGGTCAGACACAGAGTGAATCTCCCTCCACACCGTCCCATCACACACAACTAGGGTCAGACACAGAGTGAATCTCCCTCCAGACCGTCCCATCACATACTCCCGGGGTCAGACACAGAGTGAAACACCCTCCACATCGTCCCATCAACCACTCCCGGGGGATAGACAAAGAGTGATTATTCCTCTACACGGTCCCATCAAACACTCCCGGGGTCAAACGCGGAGCGATTATTCCTCTACACGGTCCCATCAAAGACTCCCTGGGTCAGACACAGAGTGATTATTACTCTGCACGGTCCCATCAAACACTCCCAGGGTCAGACACAGAGTGATTATGCCTGTACACGGTCCCATCAAACACTCCCGGGGTCAGAGACAGAGTGATTATTCCTCTACACGGTACCATCAAACACCCCCGTGGTCAGACACAGAGTGATTATTCCTCTACACCGTCCAATCAAACACTGTCGGTTTCAGAGACAGTGTGAATCTCCGTCCACACCATCCCATCACATACTCCCGGGGTCAGACACAGAGTGAATCTCCCTCCACATCGTCCCATCAAACACACCCGGGGGTCAGACACAGAGTGATTATTCCTCTACAAGGACCCATCAACACCCGGGGTCAGACACGGAGTGATTGTTCCTCTACACAGCCACATCAAACACCCCCGGGGTCAGACACAGAGTGAATCTCCCTCCAGACCGTCCCATCACATACTCCCGTGGTCAGACACAGAGTGACTATTCCTCTACACCGTCCAATCAAACACTCTCGGTTTCAGACACAGTGTGAATCTCCGTCCACACCGTCCCATCACACAGTCCCGTGGTCAGACACAGAGTGATTATTCATCTACACGGTCGCATCACACACTCCCGAGGTCAGACAAAGAGTGAATCTCCCTTCACACCGTGTCATCAGACGCTCACGGGGTCAGACCCAGAGTGATTATTCCTCTACACGGTCCCATCAAACAATCCCTGGGTCAGACAAAAAGTGAATCTCCCCCAACACCGTCCCATCACACACTCCCGGGGTCAGACACAGAGTGATAATTCCTCTACACGGTCCCATCAAACACTCCCGGGGTCAGACACAGAGTGAATCTCCCTCCACACAGTCCCATCACACACTCCCGTGGTCAGACGCAGAGAGATTATTCCTCTACAAGGACCCATCAACACTCCCGGGGTCAGACACGGAGTGATTGTTCCTCTACACAGCCCCATCAAACACCCCCGGGGTCAGACACAGAGTGAATCTCCCTCCACACCGTCCCATCGTACACTCACGGGGTCAGACACAGAGTGAAACTCCCTCCACACCGTCCCATCACACACTACTAGTGTCAGACACAGAGTGAATCTCTCTCCATACCGTCCCATCACATACTCCCGGGGTCAGACACAGAGTGAAACACCCTCCACATCGTCCCATCAACCACTCCCGGGGGATAGACACAGAGTTATTATTCCTCTACACGGTCCCATCAAACACTCCCGGGGTCAAACGCGGAGCGATTATTCCTCTACACGGTCCCAACAAAGACTCCCTGGGTCAGACACAGAGTGATTATTACTCTGCACGGTCCCATTAAACACTTCCGGGTTCAGACACAGAGTGATTATGCCTGTACACGTTCCCATCAAACACTCCCGGGGTCAGAGACAGAGTGATTATTCCTCTACACGGTACCATCAAACACACCCGTGGTCAGACACAGAGTGATTATTCCTCTACACCGTCCAATCAAACACTCTCGGTTTCAGACACAGTGTGAATCTCCGTCCACACCGTCCCATCACACAGTCCCGTGGTCAGACACAGAGTGATTATTCATCTACACGGTCGCATCACACACTCCCGAGGTCAGACAAAGAGTGAATCTCCCTCCACACCGTGTCATCAGACGCTCACAGGGTCAGACACAGAGTGATTATTCCTCTACACGGTCCCATCAAACACTCCCGGGATCAGACACAGAGTGAATCTCCCTCCACACCGTCCCATCACTCACTCCCGGGGTCAGACACAGAGTGATTCTCCCTCTACATCGTCCCATCACACACTCCCGGCGTCAGACACAAAGTGAATCTCCCTCCACACCGTCCCATCACACACTACTAGGGTCAGACACAGAGTGAATCTCCCTCCAGACAGTCCCATCAAACACTCCCGGGGGTCAGACACAGAGTGATTATTCCTCTACACCGTCCCATCACATACTCCCGGGGTCAGACTCTGAGTGAATCTCCCTCCACATCGTCCCATCAAACACTCCCGGGGGTCAGACACAGAGTGATTATTCCTCTACACGGTCCCATCAACACTCCCGGGGTCAGATTCGGAGTGATTATTCCTCTACACAGTCCCATCAAACACCCCCGGGGTCAAACACAGAGTGAATCTCCCTCCACACCGTCCCATCGCACACTCACGGGGTCAGACATAGAGTGAATCTCCCTCCACATCGTCCCATCACACACTCCCGGCGTCAGACACAGAGTGAATCTCCTTCCACACCATCCCATCACACACTACTAGGGTCAGATACAGAGTGAATCTCCCTCCACTTCGTCCCATCAAACACTCCCGGGGGTCAGACACAGAGTGATTATTCCTCTACACGGTCCCATCAAACACTCCAGGGGGTCAGACACAGAGTGATTATTCCTCTAAACGTTCCCATCAACACTCCCGGGGGTCAGACACAGAGTGACTTTCCCTCCACAACGTCCCATCATACTCTCCCGCGATCAGACACAGAATGTATCTCCCTCCACACCGTCCCATCACACTCTCCCGGTGTCACACACAGAGTGATTATTCCTCTACACGAACCCATCACACAATCCCGGGGTCAGACACAGAGTGAATCTCCCTCCACACCGTCCCATCACACACATCCGGTGGCAGACGCAGAGTGAATCTCCCTCCTACCCGTCCCATCACACTCCCCCGAGTTCAGACACAGACTGAATCTCCCTCCACAGCGTCCCATCACACACTCCCGGGGTCAGACACAGAGTGATTATTCCTCTATACGGTCCCGTCATACACTCCCGGGGATCAGACACAGAGTGATTATTCCTCTACACGGTCCCATCAACACTCCCGGTGTCAGACACGGAGTGATTATTCCTCTACACAGTCCCATCAAACACCCCCGTGGTCAAACACAGAGTGAATCTCCCTCCACACCGTCCCATCGTACACTCACTGGGTCAGATATAGAGTGAATCTCCCTCCACATCGTCCCATCACACACTCCCGGCGTCAGACACAGAGTGAATCTCCTTCCACACCGTCCCATCACACACTACTAGGGTCAGACACAGAGTGAATCTCCCTCCACATCGTCCCATCAAACACTCCCGGGGGTCAGTCACAGAGTGATTATTCCTCTACACGGTCCCATCAAACACTCCCGGGAGTCAGACACAGAGTGATTATTCCTCTAAACGGTCCCATCAACACTCCCTGGGGTCAGACACAGAGTGAATCTCCCTCCACACCGTCCTATGACACTCTCCCGGGGTCAGACACAGAGTGAATCTCACACTACACCGCCCATTACACACTCCCGGGGTGAGACACAGAGTGAATCTCCCTCCAGACCGTCCCATCACACACTCCCGTGGTCAGACACAGAGGGATTATTCCTCTACACGGTCCCATCAAACACTCCCGGGGTCAGACACAGAGTGAATCTCCATCCGCACCGTCCCATCACACACTCCCGGGGTCAGACACAGAGTGATTATTCCTCTACACGGTCCCATCAAACACTCCCGGGATCAGACACAGAGTGAATCTCCGTCCACACCGTCCCATCACTCACTCCCGGGGTCAGACACAGAGTGAATCTCCCTCTACATCGTCCCATCACACACTCCCGGCGTCAGACACAAAGTGTATCTCCCTCCACACCGTCCCATCACACACTACTAGGGTCAGACACAGAGTGAATCTCCCTCCAGACAGTCCCATCAAACACTCCCGGGGGTCAGACACAGAGTGATTATTCCTCTACACCGTCCCATCACATACTCCCGGGGTCAGACTCTGAGTGAATCTCCCTCCACATCGTCCCATCAAACACTCCCGGGGGTCAGACACAGAGTGATTATTCCTCTACACGGTACCATCATACACTCCCGGGGGTCATACACAGAGTGATTATTCCACTACACGGTCCCATCAAAACTCCCGGGGTCAGACTCGCAGTGATTATTCCTCTACAGAGTCCCATCAAACACCCCCGGGGTCAAACACAGAGTGAATCTCCCTCCACACCGTACCATCGTACACTCACGGGGTCAGATATAGAGTGAATCTCCCTCCACATCGTCCCATCACACACTCCCGGCGTCAGACACAGAGTGAATCTCCTTCCACACCGTCCCATCACACACTACTAGGGTCAGACACAGAGTGAATCTCCCTCCACATCGTCCCATCAAACACTCCCGGGGGTCAGACACAGAGTGATTATTCCTCTACACGGTACCATCAAACACTCCCGGGGGTCAGACACAGAGTGATTATTCCTCTAAACGGTCCCATCAACACTCCCGGGGGTCAGACACAGAGTGATTATTTCTCTACACGGTCCGATCAAACACTCCCGGGGTCAGACACAGAGTGAATCTCACTCTACGCCGCCCATTACGCACTCCCGGGGTCAGACACAGAGTGAATCTCCCTCCAGACCGTCCCATCACACACTCCCGTGGTCAGACACAGAGTGATTATTCCTCTACACTGTCCCATCAACAATACCGGGGGTGAGACACAGAGTGATTATTCCTCTACACGGTCCCATCAAACACTCCCGGGGGTCAGACACAGAGTGACTTTCCCTCCACAACGTCCCATCATACTCTTCCGGGATCAGACACAGAGTGTATCTCCCTCCACACCGTCCCATCACACTCTCCCGGTGTCACACACAGAGTGATTATTCCTCTACACGAACCCATCACACAATCCCGGGGTCAGACACAGAGTGAATCTCCCTCCACACCGTCCCATCACACACATCCGGTGGCAGACGCAGAGTGAATCTCCCTCCTACCCGTCCCATCACACTCCCCCGAGTTCAGACACAGACTGAATCTCCCTCCACACCGTCCCATCACACACTCCCGGGGTCAGACACAGAGTGATTATTCCTCTATACGGTCCCGTCATACACTCCCGGGGATCAGACACAGAGTGATTATTCCTCTACACGGTCCCATCAACACTCCCGAGGTCAGACACGGAGTGATTATTCCTCTACACAGTCCCATCAAACACCCCCGGGGTCAGACACAGAGTGAATCTCCCTCCACACCGTCCCATCGTACACTCACTGGGTCAGATATAGAGTGAATCTCCCTCCACATCGTCCCATCGTAAACTCACGGGGTCAGATATAGAGTGAATCTCCCTCCAAATCGTCCCATCACACACTCCCGGCGTCAGACACAGAGTGAATCTCCCTCCACATCGTCCCATCAAACAATCCCGGGGTTCAGACACAGAGTGATTATTCCTCTACACGGTCCCATCAAACACTCCCGGGGGTCAGACACAGAGTGATTATTCCTCTAAACGGTCCCATCAACGCTCCCGGGGGTCAGACACAGAGTGATTATTTCTCCACACGGTCCCATCAAGCACTCCCGGGGGTCAGACACAGAGTGAATCTCCCTCCACACAGTCCTATGACACTCTCCCGGGGTCAGACACAGAGTGAATCTCACTCTACACCGCCCATTACATACTCATGGGGTGAGACACAGAGTGAATCTCCCTCCACACCGTCCCATCACACACTCCCGTGGTCAGACACAGAGTGATTATTACTCTACACGAACCCATCACACAATCCCGGGGTCAGACTCAGAGTGAATCTCCCTCCACACCGTCCCATCACGCACATCCGGTGGCAGACACAGAGTGAATCTCCCTCCAGACCGTCCCATCACACACTCCCGTGGTCAGACACAGAGTGATTATTCCTCTACACTGTCCCATCAACATACCCGGGGGTGAGACACAGAGTGATTATTCCTCTACACGGTCCCATCAAACACTCCCGGGGGTCAGACACAGAGTGTATCTCCCTCCACACCGTCCCATCACACTCTCCAGGGGTCAGACACAGAGTGAATCTCACTCTACACCGCCCATTGCACACTCCCGGGGGCAGACACAGAGTGAATCTCCCTCCACACCGTCCCATCACACACTCCCGGTGTCACACGCAGAGTGATTATTCCTCTACACGGTCCCATCACACAATCCCGGGGTCAGACTCAGAGTGAATCTCCCTCCACACCGTCCCATCACGCACATCCGGTGGCAGACACAGAGTGAATCTCCCTCCACATCGTCCCATCAAACACTCCCGGGGGTCAGACACAGAGTGATTATTCCTCTACACGGTCCAATCAAACACTCCCGGGGGTCAGACACAGAGTGATTATTCCTCTACACAGTCCCATCAAACACCCCCGGGGTCAAACACAGAGTGAATCTCCCTCCACACCGTCCCATCGTACACTCACTGGGTCAGATATAGAGTGAATCTCCCTCCACATCGTCCCATCACACACTCCCGGCGTCAGACACAGAGTGAATCTCCTTCCACACCGTCCCATCAAACACTCCCGGGGGTCAGACACAGAGTGATTATTCCTCTACACGGTCCCATCAAACACTCCCGGGGTCAGACACAGAGTGAATCTCCATTCGCACCGTCCCATCACACACTCCCGGGGTCAGACACAGAGTGATTATTCCTCTACAACGTCCCATCACATACTCCCGGGGTCAGACTCTGAGTGAATCTCCCTCCACATCGTCCCATCAAACACTCCCGGGGGTCAGACACAGAGTGATTATTCCTCTACACGGTCCCATCATACACTCCCGGGGGTCAGACACAGAGTGATTATTCCTCTACACGGTCCCATCAACACTCCCGGGGTCAGACTCGGAGTGATTATTCCTCTACACAGTCCCATCAAACACCCCCGGTGTCAAACACAGAGTGACTTTCCCTCCACAACGTCCCATCATACTCTCCCGGGATCAGACACAGAATGTATCTCCCTCCACACCGTCCCATCACACTCTCCCGGTGTCACACACAGAGTGATTATTCCTCTACACGAACCCATCACACAATCCCGGGGTCAGACACAGAGTGAATCTCCCTCCACACCGTCCCATCACACACATCCGGTGGCAGACGCAGACTGAATCTCCCTCCACACCGTCCCATCACACACTCCCGGGGTCAGACACAGAGTGATTATTCCTCTATACGGTCCCGTCATACACTCCCGGGGATCAGACACAGAGTGATTATTCCTCTACCCGGTCCCATCAACACTCCCGGGGTCAGACACGGAGTGATTACTCCTCTACACAGTCCCATCAAACACCCCCGGGGTCAAACACAGAGTGAATCTCCCTCCACACCGTCCCATCGTACACTCACTGGGTCAGATATAGAGTGAATCTCCCTCCACATCGTCCCATCACACACTCCCGGCGTCAGACACAGAGTGAATCTCCTTCCACACCGTCCCATCACACACTACTAGGGTCAGACACAGAGTGAATCTCCCTCCACATCGTCCCATCAAACACTCCGGGGGTCAGACACAGAGTGATTATTCCTCTACACGGTCCCATCAAACACTCCCGGGGGTCAGACACAGAGTGATTATTCCTCTACACGGTCCAATCAAACACTCCCGGGGTCAGACACAGAGTGATTATTCCTCTACACAGTCCCATCAAACACCCCCGGGGTCAAACACAGAGTGAATCTCCCTCCACACCGTCCCATCGTACACTCACTGGGTCAGATATAGAGTGAATCTCCCTCCACATCGTCCCATCACACACTCCCGGCGTCAGACACAGAGTGAATCTCCTTCCACACCGTCCCATCAAACACTCCCGGGGGTCAGACACAGAGTGATTATTCCTCTACACGGTCCCATCAAACACTCCCGGGGGTCAGACACAGAGTGATTATTTCTCCACACGGTCCCATCAAACACTCCCGGGGGTCAGACACAGAGTGAATCTCCCTCCACACCGTCCTATGACACTCTCCCGGGGTCAGACACAGAGTGAATCTCACACTACACCGCACATTACACACTCCCGGGGTGAGACACAGAGTGAATCTCCCTCCAGACCGACCCATCACACACTCCCGTGGTCAGACACAGAGAGATTATTCCTCTACACGGTCCCATCAAACACTCCCGGGGTCAGACACAGAGTGAATCTCCATTCGCACCGTCCCATCACACACTCCCGGGGTCAGACACAGAGTGATTATTCCTCTACAACGTCCCATCACATACTCCCGGGGTCAGACTCTGAGTGAATCTCCCTCCACATCGTCCCATCAAACACTCCCGGGGGTCAGACACAGAGTGATTATTCCTCTACACGGTCCCATCATACACTCCCGGGGGTCAGACACAGAGTGATTATTCCTCTACACGGTCCCATCAACACTCCCGGGGTCAGACTCGGAGTGATTATTCCTCTACACAGTCCCATCAAACACCCCCGGGGTCAAACACAGAGTGACATTCCCTCCACAACGTCCCATCATACTCTCCCGGGATCAGACACAGAATGTATCTCCCTCCACACCGTCCCATCACACTCTCCCGGTGTCACACACAGAGTGATTATCCTCTACACGAACCCATCACACAATCCCGGGGTCAGACACAGAGTGAATCTCCCTCCACACCGTCCCATCACACACATCCGGTGGCAGACGCAGAGTGAATCTCCCTCCTACCCGTCCCATCACACTCCCCCGAGTTCAGACACAGACTGAATCTCCCTCCACACCGTCCCATCACACACTCCCGGGGTCAGACACAGAGTGATTATTCCTCTATACGGTCCCGTCATACACTCCCGGGGATCAGACACAGAGTGATTATTCCTCTACCCGGTCCCATCAACACTCCCGGGGTCAGACACGGAGTGATTACTCCTCTACACAGTCCCATCAAACACCCCCGGGGTCAAACACAGAGTGAATCTCCCTCCACACCGTCCCATCGTACACTCACTGGGTCAGATATAGAGTGAATCTCCCTCCACATTGTCCCATCACACACTCCCGGCGTCAGACACAGGGTGAATCTCCTTCCACACCGTCCCATCACACACTACTAGGGTCAGACACAGAGTGAATCTCCCTCCACATCGTCCCATCAAACACTCCCGGGGGTCAGACACAGAGTGATTATTCCTCTACACGGTCCCATCAAACACTCCCGGGGGTCAGACACAGAGTGATTATTCCTCTAAACGGTCCCATCAACACTCCCTGGGGTCAGACACAGAGTGATTATTTCTCCACACGGTCCCATCAAACACTCCCGCGGGTCAGACACAGAGTGAATCTCCCTCCACACCGTCCTATGACACTCTCCCGGGGTCAGACACAGAGTGAATCTCACACTACACCGCCCATTACACACTCCCGGGGTGAGACACAGAGTGAATCTCCCTCCAGACCGTCCCATCACACACTCCCGTGGTCAGACACAGAGAGATTATTCCTCTACACGGTCCCATCAAACACTCCCGGGGTGAGACACAGAGT